>NC_090173.1:46376875-46676875 GCF_024679245.1 Pseudorasbora parva | reverse complement strand
GTGTTTGCTCCTGTTGCGTGTCCTCAATCTGGCAACCCGTGTGTTTGTTGAGTCTGAGGAGGAAGGGGAGGTGCAAACAACTCTCCAATATTTTGAATTTACAATGCATACCAATTTCAACCACTAGCGGTCTATATTACATAATTACGTAACTTTGATGATCATTTGTCAGAAAAAAAGAAATTAGAATTATTTTCTTTCAATTATTACTTTTTATTATTATTAGTGGGCAATTAGCTGGGCAATTGATTAATCACATCCAAAATTAGTTTGTGTTTACATAATATTTTTTATAAAATAATAATATAATAATATATAAAAAATAAGATTTTTTATTTATGAATATTTTTCTTAAATATATACATGCATGTGTGTGTGTGTGTGTGTGTGTGTGTGTGTGTGTGTATGTATATATATATATATATATATATATATACACACACACATGCATGTGTATATTTAAGAAAAATGTTCATCAATAAAAAAATCATATTTTTTTTATATATATACGTAATTATTATTACGTGTATATATATATATATATATATATATATATATATATATATATATATATATATATATATATATATATATATATATATATATATATATATATATTTAATAATAATTATACACACATATATGTACATTATGTAAACACAAACTTTAATTTTGGATGTGATTAATCAATTACACAGCAATAAATATATTAAATTTGCCCTCTTATCTTATCTATTTCTTTCATAGATTTTTATGGTTTGAACGTGGAACATGTCATTCTGACAATAACCTTTAACCTACTCGATTATCAGATTATTATTTCTTTCTTAGTACAGATAACTCATTGGCTTAGTGGAAAAAAGGGTACAAGTTCATTTGGATAGTTAGATGTAGTATAGCCTTCAGATGGACAAACCTAAGCAAGTTTTCAACTGATCTAATTCAGTCGACTATCAGCTTTGGGGAGAATCAGACAACTGACCCAACAGATTTAGACAATTCCAATGAAAAACATTTTAGTGTAAGGCTCAAGTAAAGCTGCATGGCAATGTATGTAGCCATTACCATAAAACACAAACAAGATCAACTTGAGCGGAAAAGGTTCTGTGAAGCGTAACTCTTCAGGTGAGACTTGATTAAACAAATAGCGAATAAACATGCATAAGTGTTTTGTTAATTTAGAAAATAAATGATCACTCACTGAAATAACCTTTCTGTTGGGTCATTCTACAAAACGAGCGCCTTTCATTACCCTGCATGTATGAGTTCAAAATGTGAATAATTGCTAATATAGTTGTAGTAGTTGTAGTAGAAAACAGGTGCGCCTACAGGTTATGCATCACTCCTAAATAAAATAATAAACTGACATCATCCTTCTTTCAGCAAATTAACTCTAATACATATCTATTTCTCTATAACTTTATCAGTCTAACTTCATCTCCTATTTGGTTACGTTTGCCAGCGCTTAAAGCCACAATAGCTAAGATTTTTGGATTAAAAAGACACTAGAACAATGCTATATATTTTGTTGACTTGTGTACTTACATTATCCCAGATTTTACCAAGAATGCTTAAATCCAGAGAAATAAGCAATTTTAACCAGGACAATCAATATTGTATCAATACTGAAATATCTTAAATGGTTCGAATACTCTTTTTCTGCAATATACATCAACACCAGCTGCGCATTCTCTTTCTCTTCTGATGGCGAATTTCACCCCCCTCCTCTAACTCACTCCGGTTGAATAATGTTGGCGTTATAAAATCCTGAATTTCGGGAGGGTTTACAAAGAATGGTTTGAAAAGGGAAAAACATCCAGTATGCAGCAGTCCTGTGGGCGAAAATGCCTTGTTGATGCTCGAGGTCAGAGGAGAATGGGCCGACTGATTCAAGCTGAGAGAAGAGCAACTTTGACTGAAATAACCACTCGTTACAACTGAGGTATGTAGCAAAGCATTTGTGAAGCCACAACACGCACAATCTTGAGGTGGATGGGCTACAACAGCAGAAGACCCCACCGGGTACCACTCATCTCCACTACAAATAGGAAAAAGAGGCTACAATTTGCACAAGCTCACCAAAATTTGACATTTGAAGACTGGAATGTTGCCTGGTCTGATGAGTCAGAATTTGGCGTGAACAGAATGAGAACATGGATCCATCATGCCTTGTTACTACTGTGCAGGTTGGTGGTGGTGGTGTAATGGTGTGGGGGATGTTTTCTTGGCACACTTTAGGCCCCTTAGTGCCTATTGGGCATTGTTTAAATGCCACGGCCTACCTGAGCATTGTTTCTGACCATGTCCATCCCTTTAAGACCACCATGTACCCACCCTCTGGTGGCTACTTCCAGCAGGATAATGCACCATGTCACAAAGCTTGAATCATTTCAAATTGGTTTCTTGAACATGACAATGAGTTCACTGTACTAAAATGGCCACCACAGTCACCGGATCTCAACCCAATAGAGCATCTTTGGGATGTGGGGGAACGGGAGCTTCGTGCCCTGGATGTGCATCCCACAAATCTCCATCAAATGCAAGATGCTTTCCTATCAATATGGGCCAACATTTCCAAAGAATGCTTTCAGCACCTTGTTGAATCAATGTCAAGTAGAATTTACGCCGCATTCAACGCTTCCCATTTACTTTGAATGGGTGACATCACCCATTGCCGAACTGAATTGTGGGTTCCGTCGCGTCACTTCACTCGTGTTGCAAGCGGCAGAAGTTGAAGATTTCTCAACTTTTCAAGCGCCAACGCAGGCGTCATCCAATCAGATCGCCGTATGCAAATATCCTAATGCAGACGCTAGCCAATTGCGTTCATTACTGCTCAAACAGTGAACCATCTAGACGTAGCTCCCGGACCAGTGGCAAGTAAGTTAATGTGATTGGCTGTTGTCACTATGATGATCGCGTCAGCACCACGCTTCAGCCACGCCCTCCGTCAAGCATTAACGCCTACGCCCCATGTGAGTGCGCTTGCATAAAGCTGCCTCTCAAACAGCTAGCAAGTGCAGCTCTTACAGAGTATTCAGGTAAATACAGTCAGTTTTAGAACGTTAAGTTGAGAAAACATGTTGTGTAACAGTATATGGGATCCATGCATCAGCTCCGTGCAAGTGACAGCAGCCTAATAAACCTTCTGCTGTCCGTCATGTTAATCAAAGAACAAAAGACAAAGAGAATCACTCGCTTCTCTTGATTGAATAACTTTTGTGTCCTTAATTTTGTAAGCATAAATCTGTATTTTATTTTTACAATAATAGCTATCCACTGTTAATTTACATTTGATTACTCTCATTAGCGTGACAACACTACTTTGTGTTATATTACCGTGGCATTAAATTTCACTGCGTGAGTGTTTCTAATACAACGGCTGAGGAAGTGTTGACGACATATTTCTGTCTTCTGACCACCGTAAACAATCTCTCAATATTTGTTTCCTCTTTTGAAAAGTCATAGAAATGCTGTTGTGGATTGTGTTGCTATTCAAGCAAACGGGAATGTTAAAATCAAAATGTTTCCGCTCATCAGCAGTTTAACTAGCTATATGACAATTTCATATTTTAAAACCCCGAAAATGTGAAAAGGGACAATGGGGGTGAGGATGAAGTGAGGGGTGGATGGGAATGAATTCTCAGCAGTGTGTTTGAGGAGGCAGCATTTCTGGCCTGAGGCAGAAGGACTGGCCTGGAGGACTGTCACATGATACAAGAGAGGAGGGGAACTGGGAATCTGTCGTTTCCTACTGAAAAAGTGCCTTGTTGGCAAGACTAAAAACTCTCTGATGTCTAGAGAGCGAGAAAAAAAAGAGGACAACAGACACTGACAACAGACAGACAGAAATATGTTTCCCTCTCTGAATGAGTCAACAGGTAACCAAAAAAAAAAAAAAACAGGGGGAAAAGGAGGTGATGAGAAAGGAGGAAAAAATAAAGCAAGAACAAGGAACTGGGGAAAAAGTTATTCTGGAAGTAAATATTCATTTTTCAAACATTCATTCAAGAATATTCATTTGTTCCATAGAGAAAATCTCCCACCACTATGAACTCTGAGACTTAAGTGAATATATATATTATATATATATATATATATATATATATATATATATATATATATATATATATATATATATATATATATATATATATACACACAAGACCAACTCAATTAACTATTTATATGTGATATGTTGCAATACACTTAAAGTATACTATGTTTATACCTAAAATGAACTATTATAAATAAATATAGTGATGTTGTTCCCTCATTCATTTGCAGTGCTTTATGGGATGAGTAGTTCACTCCCTCATTTACTTCAAATCAAACTGCTTAATGTTGTGGTTCATCTCAGATGTTTGGTACGATTCAAGGCTCTCTATTTAAGCACTTAAAATCTCTATGGAGAAAATGAAAGAAAAAAAAATACCCCTTGATCCAAAATAGCAGAAAAGGTCTAGTCACTGTTAAACTGAAAGCAAATAGCAAAAAAACAAACAGATTAATATAGAAGTGAAATACAAAGACAAGTGCTCTGTTCCCAAACCTAGTGAGCTGCCTTCCTGTTTATTTGATAAAAGCAGCATTTTTTCATGCATTAGAATATATATATTATATATATATATATATATATATATATATATATATATATATATATATATATATATATATATATATATATATATATACATATATATATATACTTGACTTGACTCTCATTTGATTTCTATTAAAGTCTGGTGGCATTAGCATGTCACTATTAATATTTTGGTAAACTATAACTGTGGCCCATTTCAGAGGTTGCCTCCTTCAAAAGACTCATCTTCGAAGCCTGCGAAGGTCGAACCAAGTGTTGTTTAATGGGACGATCTAGCCTTCAGAGGATTGTAATTTGACAGCTGCCGTTGATGAGTGGTGGTAATGTTCGTACTAGACAAAAAAAAAAACGTTATATTCAACTACACAACAGGATTCACAACCTTTCGAAATATGTTTACATTGTTCCATTAATTTTCCTAATAAAGAGTATAATCTATAAAAAAAACATATATTAGTAAGATATGTCAACTAGGGGTGTAACGATATATCAATACCACGGTTCAGTTTATGTCACGGTTTTGGAGCCATGGTTCGGTACGGTTCTGTTTGCTGTGGAGTCATGGTTCATGACAGGGCACCAGCAATAATAACACTAATTCACTTTTAACTTAATAATAAAAACAGCAATAATTTTACTTTAAATATTGGCTTAATGTTTTCTTTAGAGAAGTTAGCATACCTGAGTAAACTCAAATGAAATAAACGTCTGCACTGTAGACAAGTCAGAAATAATCTGCTCATTTTACCATTTACCACAAGCACATTTATTTCATACAAATTGATCACACACACACACACACACACACACACACACACACACACACACACACACACGAAACGCACGCGCGCACACCACTTTATCCTACTTATTAAACACATAAATTGTATGAATATGACAAATGCTAATTAAATCCTAGAAGTTAGCAGTTTTTTTAATACTATAAAGTAGCCACCACACTCATTTAAAAATAAACAAAATGACAAAGTTAAAATAAAGTGGCATTTTGTGAAACAACAGTTAGCATCGTGAATACACAATACTTCATGAACTTTGCTCCGGATGAACGGAATGCACATCATAACTGCATGCAAATCCTTCCCAGCTAACACACGTTGGACCAGTTATGCGATCATGACTTACAAATTGACATCATAACTTGCATGCTCATAGTCTCTCTTCTGCTTATAATATATGGCATGTAACTAGAGTGTGTGCTACGAGTGCAGTATAACGGCTGACAGGACAGAAAAAGTGGTTTTCTGGGTGAGAGAGATTTTTTATTTTGTAACAAGCTATGAAAATGACAATGTTGCTGGGACTCCAAGGTAGTCTCTCTTTGTCCTTCCACCATGCTGCAACTTGAAATATTTTGTGGCATAAGGTGAATAAGTGCTGGGCTGGGGCAGCAGGGGACGGGGCACGTTTGGGTCGACATGAGTGAATCGTGTTTCAAACCATGGGTGATGTATCACGTTATTTCGTTTCAGTTTGAATATCGTTACACCCCTAATGTAAACATAAAAATAAAAATATGTCAAGCAAGTTGAAACCCAACTATACCTACATGTAAAAGTGTAATCCGGCATTTTCTCTTTAAAAAAAATATCCAATCCACATTGGCCACAATGAAACTGGGCTAAACTAGGCTGTGAAGGGTCCACTTCTTCTATCCTTGTGTCCCAAAAAAAAGGATGCATTTCTAGGCCGCATTCAAAAGAGCTTTCAAACTGAGACAGCTTTCTTTGCATCACTGTGATGCATTCAGCCTTCAAAAGCAGCCTTTGAAGGATGGAGCCTCCCAATTTAGACACAGCTTATATTTTATGCTCAGAGTACTGTGTTGCAATACATTCTGGGTTTGTTTTGTCCATGAAGCCTTCATGCAATGCTGCTCAAACAAAGCAATTTAGAAGGAAAAATTAAGGGTGTGTTCACACTTGTAGTTCGTTTCTCTTGATCCTTTTGGAATACATTTAATCCTGGTTCCCTTTGCGTTCACAGTCACACTTCCATTTAAGACAAACCTAAATACACAGATACGGATTTTGTGATGGAACTTACCGAACATCGAAAACAACGCAGTGTGCTGGGCTAAATATGCTCCTTATGTGTGTAAGTATGATGGCATTTTGACCAGCTGACAACTTGTGAAGAGCCTTTGAAATGTGTAAATGAGTCAAAACAACAAATCCCTCCTTCACACATGCAATCCAAGATCTGCTGCGAGAAGACACAATTCTGGCTTGAGTATTCTGTCCTTTAAGGGTCATGTCTTGTTACATCACCATTGTTTTTTGGTTCATTTAGAAGTCTACTTCCATTATATCAGGGGTCTTGGTCCGCTTGTTTGGGTGGCAGCATTCACACTTAATCAAACGAACTGCAGTAACAGAGCAATTGCACCAGAATATGTTTAAATCGAACCAAACCTGCCAAGTGTGAACACACCCCAAGTTGCTGTCTACCTTTTGGAACAGCCATCTTGTTGGTAGTGTGCTTATGAGGCCTCAAAATGCTGACTCAGTAGGCAGCTCAGTAGGTTTAGGAGCAGAACTACAAAGGACAACAACTAAAGACAAATTACCATTCTTCCCCTTCAGGATGCAAAGATGCAGACCAAACAGGCAGCAGGCAGAAAAGGAAAGATTAAAGAGGGAAAGAAGAAAAGAAAAATAAAGACAAGAAGACAAATGAGACGGCAGTTCTCTGCACTGGCGACTACAGTGGACACAACATTTCTGATGACAGAGCAAAAGTTTCAATTAAAACTTCAGGATAAAGGGGAATTTGTCATATAATCAAATACTGCCATTTAAAGATTGATTGATACTAATTGTTTGAGTCTTGCTTTTCTGGGGGTTTTATGGATGCATAAATAACCATTCTACTAAAGATGCATTTGGGAGTTTGGTTTTAAGCAGTGAAAAAAATGAACATTTCACAATGAGATCCAAAAAGAACATTAAAGGTGAAAATAAAACTGCCCTTTTTTTAAACTACTGGGCTCTTACCAGACGGGGTCTTCGTTGACGGCATCGTCGTACCAGAGGATATAAAGACAGAACAGCCCCACAATTAATGCATGGACAGTGGACACCAGCCTGAGGACATAAAAACAACTCTGTTATTCCCAGACAAGAGAATCATTTCAATCTTGAACCTAAAAATACAATTTAAAAAAAGCTTAGAAGGGCTAAACAAAACTATTTGAACTCTCTGCGTTTTACATTGGGAACTTTCCACTGAGTGTTCAAGTAACATTTCAGTAATCAAACTCAAGCAGGTTTCGATTAGGGTTGCGCATGATTCAGAACCAAATTAAAAACTGCCTTGTAAATTTTAAATAAATTCCTTAATTTTAATTGAATTCGACTTGAGGTAGCATACAGAATACAAAACTGTGATTTGAATCTGAATTTAAAGATTAGAATCAACTAACTGAAGTTAACTGAAATTAACTGAAATGACACAACGCTTCCCCACCATTGACAGTATTTTCTGCCAGTCCATGTTTTATTGTACTAATACGGTAGGGGCGCTATTACGCATCTTCTCAAAGAGTACAGAATAATTGTGCACGCACATGTAAACTAATACTACCATCATACATTAAACAGCAAATAAATCAAAACTGCCTAGCGTTAGAAATGAAATGTTAAACCCATGAAGAGGTAGGACTATAAAGCTTTGAAGTTGCTTATGGACGCAATCTTCTCGTTTGAACACTGCTTTGAATCTGATTTGGATGTAGTCTTTGAAAAAAATGTGATTTTCTCAGCTTTTTGTTCAAAATGTTGCTTTTTGAAAAAATTTAACTTCACCACATTCAATTATTGAGGAAAAAAAGAATCCATGAAGCTAGAGTATTTTATTTTTTTAAAGCAGAGTTCTGTTCTGTCTTTTGATATACTGTATGTTCACATATTCATACAACAAAATATCCTGGTGGCCATGAAGGTTGTGAAAATGACACTTAGCGTAATTTTAATCAAGAAAAGGTGAAGGTAAATGATGGCTAGACAGTATTGTTTGAAAATAATCTTATTTGCACAGTTAAAGAGTTGAACTCTCATGCTAAACATGGCCAAAAATTCTAAATACGAGTTGGACCTATGACAGAGTAAGTTATCCAGGGATAGTGTGTGTGTGTCTTGTGCAGTCATCCAGTGGGCAGAGCTAAAGAGTCATAAGCACATGCGTATGTATGCATGCATGTATGTATGCATGTATGTATATGTATATATATATGTATATGTGTATATGTATATATGTATATATATATATATATATTTATATATATGCATACATACATACATACGCATGTGCTTATGACTCTTTAGCTCTGCCCACTGGATGACTGCACAAGCTCAGGTGTTTTTGGAAAGATTTAGTACAGCCTATCTGTGTTTTGCAAATATGATCAAACTAAAGACTCTTTGGAGATATGAAGGATGCAATACTACTATATACTACAGGTAGGTAGTCAAGATTACCATGAGATTGCCAGAAACTGTGTGTGTTAAGTAACCTTTAAAATCTGAATTTTGATATTCTGAAAAATACATGTTGGCATCAAATAGACACCTAAAAGCATAAGTACATAATCATTTTTTTAAAGGGGTTCAGCACTGTGAAGATGAATGTGTATTTAAACTGGGTCATTTATGAAGTAGAAGAAATGTTAAATTATTTTAGAATTAGGTGCCTTCTAGACTGAGAAAAGCAAGAAAAGATATTTTTGGCTCATGTGGAATTGTGGATGAAAAACAACAACTCCCAGAATGCTTCGCTGCCCTATGAGGCCCTACCACTACTGGTTATCACTTGCCCACCACCTCCATCAATAAATTATTTTGTTTAGTTAGAGAATAGACACTACAATTAAAAACACGTCTGTTCAATATAATCACAGCACAAATGCAGCAGAAGTCAGATTACATTCATCACAAGAGCGAAGAGCAGAGGTAAGCGTGGCTGCGGCATACACTCACAGCGTGTTCAGTCTGGCGCATTTTCAGTTCATGCCTTTGGAAGCTTAACTTTAATAGGAATTCATTTGAAAAGTTGAAACACTCACTTTGCTCTGCACCGGATTATACACATTATACATTAATTATACATAGTACACACATATATATTATGTAAACACAAACTTTTGGGATGTGATTAATCGATTGCCCAGCGCTAACATATCTTATTGCAATCTTCTAGTTGTAGTTGGTGAGATAAGATCGAGTCCTGGAATTTACCAAGAAATGTATTTTAAAGAGTGAATCCCCTGTAAAGTATTATATTTATTATGTATGTATAATTTCCATGCTGGGTAGAACTAAATCTGCATTAGGAATATCACATAGATAACATAATGCTGACAGAGGAAAAAGGTATCTACGGTAGATAGCGGACAGTGAATAAACTATGATTTGATCTGATCCATTAGTGTGTTAGATTGTGAACATTGTCTGTGGACTGTAGACCTTTTTATCTGTTATCTGTTAGAAACCCTGAGAAACAGATATTTTCTCTGAGGGTGTTGAGAAACCCTCTAAAAAACTTTTCACCATTTAACAGATTGAAAACACAAATAGGACAATTAGTCCAATGTGTTGTTGTGGTTTTTTTGTGTTTTTTATTTTTATTCTCTGTTCTAAGGTTAGTCTTGTGTAAAAAGCAATCAAGGTTGACAAGTCTGACAGGAAATACTTTACTTACTATCAGATTACTTGTAACGAACAATTCAGCCTTATTTTCATCCCATGATAGTGTGAAAAATGTTTCATCGTTGTGGCGGAAGGTTGAAAATTGCTGTTGGGTTTGTCGATATTTGACCCAAACATGGGTTGAAACAAAATAGCATTTTTTTTGTGTAGGTGTACATAAGTTCACAACAGATAAAATCTTTTTAAAATTAAAAAATTAAAAATACATGATTGTACCGTGATTAATGGATTAGTGGATGTTAAACTATCTTTCAAAAATTAAATGTCTTTATAGGGGGAAAAAAATGCTACAGTTGCATTTTAACCAGCAGTACAAGCAAGTTTGTTGCGTGCTTTCATTACAGCATTAAAGAATTGAGTTTCATTCACTAAACACGTCTTGACTTTTAAAATAATGCAGGATGTCAAACATGGAACAGGGGTATTTAGTATCTTCTAAAACCAATTCAATTATCTTGTGTTTTTGACCTCTAACATTATAACCATTTAAAATGCTGAACAGAGACCAAACTCTAACTAAGTGGTTTAAGGTCAAAGTTAACCAGGTTCAAAAGATTAGAAAGAGGAAAGGTGATTAGAGGAAACTGCCATTCACCTACATTTCACAATACAGTACAGAGATCGCAAGGCCTCACTTTTAATGGCCTACACTCATGGAGTTCAACATTACCAATGATATTTGAAGGCTTGTTTGTACTTAAGAAGATGTTCATCAATCAATAAAGAATTATAGTAGAAGACCAAAAAAGTTAAAAATCTGAAAACCAAATGGAGGTGTGCCATGCAGCTGGCACTCATCAACACTCATCACCGGCCCGCTCTCGCGGTCCCTCGCCCCGCTGCTTGTCACACCACAGGGAGTATTGATAGTGTGCGGGACTTTCTTTTGTTTTTCAGATGTTCATCAAAAAAAGAGAATTCTCTGACTGGCTACAGTAATTCTAACCAAATTTGTGTCTCCAACCTACAAGGTTTAAATCCCATCCGGCTAGTGCACTTCACATAATGTTTACTCATTAGATCAGGAGAGTAGACATCTTTTGTGGCTGTTTGAACATATTTGACCACATGAGCATTTACACTACGAAAGCAATCCAGTCTAATGTGTTTTCAACTACCTCTGAAAGTGGCTGAAAGTGGAAAAGCTCAAAACTTTTACACACCGTTTACACCTTTATTTATACCGTTGTTTACTTGTGATCCAATCGACCAAAATGCAACTTAATACCAGGTGTAAACAGGGCCAGATATTTTCTCTAAGATCTAAATGTTCTAAGTTAAACGTTAGTAATTTTTTTTTTTCAAACACCTTGAAGTATTCATAATTGACAGAATCATCTGAATAGCTACATCAGCATATTAAAAACTCTTAATTCTATTGCAGGGAAAAGTTGTGGCTCTGACATTTTTCTCTTATTTTCTCTAATAAAGAAATAAGAATATTTTGTCGTCTTAAAATTGTTCTTAAAATGAAAACCTTCAAGTTATCTAAAATCCCTTAAATTTGACATGTCTTAAACTGATTTATTAGGTTGTTTTAAATATTAAATCAAGTCAAGGCACCTTTATTTATATAACGCATTATAAGAAATGTTTCAAAGCAGCTTCTCAGTAATAACCAGGAAAATGTTGATCAATGATGCAAGCTTCACCAAATCAAATTCTGCTGTAAAGCAGCTCAACAGAACACAATAGTGTCATTTTTCAGCTCAAGTCGGTTTAGAATTAAGCATTACAAAATAACACTAGTGATACATTTAATGCATTTTACATTAAAAAATAAAAAAAATTAAGAGCTTGCTACTTAAAAAGGGCTTAATAGATTGATAAATACAATATTTGATTTAAATTGGTTTATATGCTGGACAGTATACAATCAGACAGCATACATTTTACTATGCTATTAATATTTTTTCTTAAGAAGATGTTTGAGAACTTCTTATGATTTTTTCCAAGCAAGTTCTTAGAGTTTCGCTTGAGTTTAATCCTAAGATCTTGAGATAATATTTTTATCTTATGATTTTCATGAACCCAGTAGCATTATGATTCATGTTCACAATATGTGACTTCCTTTAGAACTGCTATGTGTGTGTGTGTGTGTGTCATTTGTTTACATTTCTATTTAAACTGTATACCCATCCATGCATTTCAACCCACATTTCTGTTCGGGCGACTGTGATTTATATTAAGCTCATACCTGGAGTTCCAGTCGTTGAGTTTTTGTGGCGGAAGTTTCCCATAACCCTGCGTGAAGTTGGAAGACAGAACAGGACTGACACAGGAGAAGAAGAGCTGGAATCCCACGAAGCTGCCAGCCACCACATACACCTCTCTCATATCCATCTCTCACCTGCACAAGAGACATCACAACACACACCGTCCGTCACACTTGTGCTCACTCAGCCAGTGATCGAATGTTGACTGAGTTTTTCAGCCGACGATGAGCAAACTCTTACCGGTCAAAAGCACGACAACAGTGCAACTGATTGACTGCTCATTTATTTCACAAATACTATGTGCTAAGAATTAATCTGTTTGTGAAAAAAGAAGTAGACTGACAAAGAAAGTTATTACACGTGTAATATTGTGAAAGCAGTTCATTGTTTTCCAAATGTTTCCCAGAAAGAAGATTATGTCGGTGGGAAAGAGTGGCGGAGAATGTGAGAGCAGAAAAGACAAACTATTTTGTATTTTGAACATTGTAATTACTTATGTTCAGATGTTTTATTTATTTTTTGTCTCTTTACACTAACTAACAATAGCCAAAACAGTTGATGACAACAAATGAAAATAGATAACTTTAAACATTTAGCAGGATTTTAGACCGATTTACACTGTACTTATCCTCCATTTCCTCCCCATTCTTCTAATTATAAATAAGAATATTTTGTATTCACAAAAATAGAAAATGTTCTTTTCTTTTTTTCTTAAAAAAGTACTTCAAAAGGCACAATATCTATGATGTTTGGATTTAAACATCAAAAAACCACTAGAATAATGTTATATGACTTGTGTACTTACATTATCCCAGATGTTTCCAAGAATGTTTAAATCCACAGAAATAAGCAATTTTAACCAGGACACGCCTATAATGACATCATACCTAAAGTTATCCTCGATTTCAAACACCAAAGACACTCTAATATATTATGTGTTTTATTAGACAGGTGAGAAACTGTTTGGATACATTCATCGACAGAAAACTAACCATTGTTATAGCTCATCACAGTCTTATTGTTTAAATCTCATTTTCTTGATTTACCATGAGTATCATGTTTTACCATGCCTAATATCGATCTAACTTACTGCAGTGTGAACAATTGTCTCATAGTAGCTGCCGAGAGAAACGTATAAAGTAGCATTATAACATAACTTTCAACACAGTAAAATAATGTATCTAATATGATTAAAAAAGCGCTGCGTTTCCCCATGTACAAATGAGCAGAAGAAGCGGAAGAGGTGATCTGCGGCAGAATAAAAGCTCCGCGAAATCCAGGCTTCATCTGCCTTCGTTTTAAATAAGTGACCTCTAGGGGCGAAAAATTACATAATTTGTGGCTTTAAAATAACACTTAAAAATCATCAT
Source organism: Pseudorasbora parva (assembly GCF_024679245.1). Classification (NCBI taxonomy): domain Eukaryota; kingdom Metazoa; phylum Chordata; class Actinopteri; order Cypriniformes; family Gobionidae; genus Pseudorasbora; species Pseudorasbora parva. The sequence goes on along the minus strand of NC_090173.1, from coordinate 46,662,963 downwards.
AAATAGCTTCTTAAAGCAGCATTTGGCAACTTTTGCTCTCGGGGTCCCCCTACAGTTGGGAAAAAATAATGTCCTCAACTACTGTCGTAAGCTCTGTCATCCTACAACAGGGGATGCCATCGCGCGTGCATTTGTTGACATGACAACCCTGAACTAGTGATGAGCAGGTCGTCTCATAACCCGCGGACCCCGTATGTCTATTTAATGGTCGCGGGTGCGGGGCGGGTTGTAAAAATATATACAGTGGTATGGGGAGGGCCAAATAACTTTATAAAAGTGGCGCCGCAGGTTGGTGCAGCACTAACAGTTAACCTGAACACTGCAGGAGGAGTTCACATGCAGGTGTTCTTCTGGCGGCACGTGTGAAATGTCTTCATTCCAGGTACAGTCACTGGCATATATTTCAGCATGTCATATGAATATAATTTCATGGGTTTTATTTTTTTCAAACGCTAAATAATCACGATGCTCACGTTTACAAGCCAGCGTCATTATAGTAGTCTATTGGTTACCGTTTTACAGAATCTATATGATACTTCAGTTCAATGTTTGAGTGGTAGGCAATCACCATAACAAGCATGACAGCATCGGTCGGGCACGCCTCCTTCAGCTCACGCCAACAAGCAAACGCTGGTCACATGTTGATCCTCGTCCTGCCTTTAATCCCATCGCTTTTACGTTTCCTCTTATTGCTTTCCTCCAACAAAACCTTTACTTTCTTATTTGTCTGTGCTGCTTCGGACATGACTATATTATCCGACGAACAAAGTTGGGCTCGCACATCCGAATTTAAGGAAGTGTGGGTGTTGGTGGAAGTGACGTATATGCCGTAAAGCAGTCGAATTTTGTAGTTCTTTTTGTTCTCGGGTTACTACCCGAAACCTGAAGTTTAAAAGTACGATTAAAAACGATACAGACCCCATCAGGCTATGGCAGACGTGTCATTCAACCTATTGTAAGTCGATGTATCATCACAAGAGTCTTGAAAATATATTATGAAGGTTGAAAAGTTACCTAGTGCTTTAAAGTAAGATAAACTCCAAGTTCTCAAATTCTAATGTGCAGGATAATAAACCAGGCAACAAAAACTAAACACTCTTAATAATATCATTTTATTCTTAAGAAAAAAAAAAGTCATGTAATATTTAGTGAAGAGAATATTTAAGAATAGCTTAAAACAGTTACATACATTAACATTTATGTATTTGGCAGGCTTTTATCCAAAGCGACTTACTGTATACATTGGATTTAATGTACAGTGCACAGTTTTTCCATTCAGTTCTTGCACACAGGAAAACTAAAAAATAGTCTTAAAGGAATGATGACTGCAAAAAATTAAAGGAATTTTGAGTGAAAACAACCACAGGAAACATCTCATATCTCAGGTCAGTGTCTCAGAAAAATGAGCACCAGAGGCAGGAGAAATGTAATAAGCATTTGTGTGTGTGTGTGTGTGTGTGTGTGTGTGTGTGTGTCATTATAGAGTGGGGTCACTGTCCCCCAGCATGCTGAAGAGTCATATTGAGTCATCTGGTATTTTTCAAGCTGTATCAAGCTTCAACACACACACACTGAAGAAATACTAATCTGTCCATTAATTTATTTGCAATAAAGCATTTCTACAAACTACTTCAACAATAAACACGCATTTTAACCTATTTTTAGTATAGAATGTATGGTTTCCAAATACATTCTTCCACGTAAATGTCTGGCTGTTCATTCCAATCTCTCGCATTTACTTGAGAGTTGCGAAACCTCTCATGATTGCGTCTAACACAGTTACAATGGGCTAAACCGCACTAATCCCCCAAAAAATGTGAGTAAACAGCTGTACTTTATTAAGATTAAACTAACAAAGGATTAAATCATTACCCAGGTGCTGACGAGACTGCAACAATAGGACATTGATTAAAGAGGAGCCGATTGGGTCATCATGATGATATCTGCAGACTGTCTTTCTTTAATCTAGTAACCAGGCTCCTGTTGCCCCAAAAACACTTCCATTGTAAATCTATTTACAGACTAAAAAAGGTGACTGGCAACATGTCATCCCCTCGGCACGTATGGAGCACATTCTGCATTCTATAGCGTGACGCATACTCTTGTCTTGAGAGGGAATGTGCTGCAGGTAACCTTTCATCAACAAACAGTCGACCACCACATAACCACAGACTTTCATGGCTGGTCACGAGACTGCTGAGCGGGAATGATAGATTTTAGGGAATAATGTATAAGGATGCCGATTCCACAACATGCCACGCTATATGATGTTTTAATAACAAAGTAACCTGTTCATGTAAGAGGATCATTCTGAAAGATTACTGTAAAAAAAACTTTTGATGTTTCCCATTTTGATATTCCCACTATGAAGTTTTAGTAGAGTTTGAACATCGGTTTAGGCTTGACTTCATTAAAAAATGATGATCGTATGGCATGTGTGTGGTTGACCAGTTGGCCTAGCTATGTATCTATTTACATGCCATCTATTTATTATATATGACACGTGATAAAGATTTATTTTTCTAAATTAACATCTGCAATGACATCTATTAGATCATCTAAAATCTAAAAATTAAAATGTTACTCTGCTGTGGTTTTTAGAAATTTGCTTGTTATCTCTCTCTCTCTCTCTCTCTCTCTCTCTCTCTCTCTCTCACACACACACACACACACAAATATATGAGAGAGATAGACATATAGACACTAGACAAATATAGTTAACACTTTACACTTTATTTTACAGTGTCCTTGTTACGTTACATGTAATTTCTATAGTAATAATAAAAGTAAATTTTGCATACTTACATGCAAGTAACCCTCAACAAAAGACTAATCCTACCCTAACCTAGTAAATAGCTAGGTTACTACTCAGTACAGTATAATATTATAAGTAATTACAATGTAACAATGACACCTTAAAATAAGTGTAGTATTTAATACTGCTTTCTCCAATACTGTGGAGAGCAAATCTTTGTTATAAAAACATACTTATAAGTTATTTGGAAACAGTGCTAATTTCTTCATATGGGCCTGTGTCTGTGTGTGTAAGAAAATGAATTAAATACACAGTCATAAAAAGTGGAAAGGTTGATTCAATACCCAACTATAAAGTTTAAATGTATATATATCCATCACACCCAAAAACACGTTTTCTAGTGTCTTAAGAAGCTGCGTGACCAGAAAGGCTAGCTATCGAACGAAATTATGCGGAAGTTCAGTTTCTCCAGGAGTAAGAATAACAACGCAACAATTACCAATTCTAAGTTTGAATTCCACATCCACTCATCCTCCGAAATAATGAAAGAAAGCGCGACTGCGTCATAACACCCAGTGCGTCATAATGCGCCGCATAATAATGATCTGCGTAACCGTCCCCGATTCTCAAACTCGCGAACAATAACAAATCCCACACGCAGTGAATCCAGTCGCTTTTACGCAGAAAACGTGTTGCATGTGCATCGCGTAAGAAAAATCACACATGCAGAGACTTGAATGAGGGTCCAAACCGAACTCTAGCGCGCTAAACTTTTCTATTCATCGGCCGCGCTAACAATGGCCATGTAAATAATGCATGTGACAGGTGCAGAGAGCGATGCTTCAGTACACACAAGCCTTGCGAATGACATTTACAGTTTACATCACCTGATAAGAGTCTCATAGGTCTGTGTAAACGTGTCCAGAGCCTGTCGTCTTCTTTCTTCTGTCCACGAACCCAGTTTTATTTCGATGGCGACGGCTAGCGAGCGCTTTGCTCACACGCTGTCTTTAAAACCGCACGTCGTCAGTGGCGTACTGGCGATTAAACCTGTATTTCTGGAGCGAGGCCATTTAAGACCTTTAACAAACACGCAAGGATTTCGTAAACCTCCACGGAGTCTGCTGCACCAAACACTGCATTTCTTCACCGTGTATTGACAGGCTCCGTGATGAATACGTCAGCAGTTTCCCCGCCTCCTCCTCCTCCTCTCCACGCACACCCCCTAACGAAGCCCCTCCCACCACACAACAGTACTGATGAAATCCCCCCAGTGTGTAAACTCAATCTGAGAAAGTCTGTCTGTGTCTGTCTGTCTGTCTGTCTGTCTGTCTGTCTGTCTGTCTGTCTGTCTGTCTGTCTGTCTGTCTATCTATCTATCTATCTATCTATCTATCTATCTATCTATCTATCTATCTATCTATCTATCTATCTATCATAGGAGAAATGCATTAAAACATGAGAGCTGCAGATTTCAGTTTTGCTGATCTTGGTGCATTTTAGGTGTTGTGCAATATTGACCGTGTTATGACACAACATGAGGGCCACTGGTTATCCGTCCTTCAGATGATATGTTAAATCAGGTCCTGACTCTCTGTGGTCATTCAAAATCCCAGGATGTCCTTCTAAAAAAAGAGTAAGGTGTAACCCCGACATCCTGGCCATATTTCCCCACTGGCTTCTGTCACTCATGGTCTCCTGATAATCCCCATATAGGCTACCGATTGGCTTCATGACTCAGTCTCCTCTTCACCAATAAACTGTGTGTGATGGGTGTTCTGCCTCAATTTGGGTGCTGTCGGATCATCCAGGTAGATGCTGCACATTAGTGGTGGTTGAGGTGATTCCCCCTTTGAGTAACCAGAAAAACACTATATAAATGTAATAAATTAGCACTATTAATGCTTTCTGTAGTGGTATTTGGACATCATCATACTACATAAAGAACTACTGCAGTTGTCCTGCAGTTGTTTAATGTCTTTTAAAGCTGACACTTTTTCAAAGTTCAGGAATTTTTAAAAAGCGGGAGGGTCTTGGGTTCTGAAGTAAGCGTAGAGTTGTTTGCTCTTCTAATCAACAATGAAGATTGAATGCGACCAATGGACTGACAACGAGGTTCAGACTTTATTAAGCTTATATTAAGATGAAATCCAGCGGGAATTGAAAAGTCGTGCTCAGTCCTACGTCACAGGACTACTTTGCCTAATCTTCTCAGTACTTTAGACTGCAATGGATATGCAGGCAGAAACGGGTCTGGGGGAAGAAAGTTGGTCACTCTTTTGGTCAAATATTGTACCTTAAAGGGGACTGTGCGCCCTCTTATGCCCCTTTTCAAAAGATGTAATATACGTCTCTGGTGTCCCTAGAATGTGTCTGTAAAGTGTCAGCACAAAATTCCCTAAAGACCATTCATTATATAAAGTTGACCCTATTTGGGTGTGAGCAAATACATGCCATTTTTGTGTGTGTCCTTTTAAATGCAAATGAGCTGCTGCTCCCGCCCCCTTTCCAGAAGAGGGCGGGGTTTAATAGCTTGTGCTTCGGATAGGATACTTAACAGCAACAGAACAGGAGAATCTAGCACAGCAATTTGAAGAAAGATTGTATAAAAATGTACACAAAAGAGAAAAGTTCAGAGGAATATCACTGGAAAAAGATGGGTTATGATCAGGCAAGATCTTTAGGACCTTAAGATATTCATATTAGAAAAGCTTTGGAGAGACCCAAGAGGGAAGACCTGAAAACAGACACAGAGGTTGCTTCGTTTCATTTCCATATTTGAGTAACATTGTTTTTGCTGTTTCCCAGATCCAAGATATGCTGTTATGAGTAACAGGACAGACTGAGTGTCATTGTTTGTCTGGAGCTGGTGCGCTGCCGGCGACTAACAACCAAATCTTTCTTATATATACTTGTGTTTAAAAATTTTCTTATATGTTAAATTATCATTCGCCATCTTCACTTATTCTTAAGGAAACATTATTTTTTTTCACTTCAGCTATGATAGAGACATCCACTCTTGTATTGTGCGTTTGTGCATTGTGTGGGTGGAGCAATGAAGGGAGGGTGTGTTTGTTTGGGCTAAATCACACTACTGATGGAACCCTTGAAATTTGTTTAAGTTTTAGAGTGATGATTCAGTTTTAGAGTTTTTTTCCTTATAAATACTTTTTTTGCACCATTTTATAGGCCTGTGTTTATGCTCGGGCAGTTAATTTTTTTTTATAAACAAATATAAAATATACACTATATTGCCAAAAGTATTGGGACACCCCTCCAAATCATTGAATTCAGGTGTTCCAACCACTTCCATGGCCACAGATTAATAAAAAATCAAGCACCTAGACACGCAGACGCTTCTACAAACTCTTTTGAAAGAATGGGTCGCTCTCAGGAGTCCATTTGTGAAATTTAGAGAGCAGTGGAGATGTGTTCTCGATTCTCTGTTTGGCAATCAATGGATGAGTCTGGATTTGGTGGTTGCCAGGAGAACTGTACTTGCCTGACAGCATTGTGCCAAGTGTAAAGTCTGGTGGAGGTGGGATTATGGTATGGGGTATTTTTTCATTGGGCTTGGTCCCTTAGTTCTAGTGAAGGGAACTCTTAATTTTTACCCATACCAAGACATTTTGGACAACTTCATCCTCCCAACTTTCTGGGAACAGTTTGGGGATGGCCCCTTTCAGTTCCAACATGACTGTGACACCAGTGCCCAAAGCAAGGTCCATGAAGACATGGATGAGCGAGTTGGTGGAGGAACTTGACCCTCCTGCACAGACTCCTGACCTTAATCCGATAGAACACCTTTGAGATGAATTAGAGTGGTACTGCGATCCAGTCCCTTTTCTCCAAACATCAGTGCCTGACCTCACAAATGCGCTTCTAGAAGAATGGTCAAATCTTCCCATAAACACACTCCTAAGCCTTGTGGAAAGCCTTCTAAGAAGAGTTGATGCTGTTATAGCTGCAAAGGGTGCAGCGGATAAACCTTACGGATTAAGAATGGGATGCCATTAAAGTTCATGTGAATGTAAAGGCAACCGTCCCAAAACTTTTGGCAATATAGTGTATATTTGTATAATTATATTAAATATAAAAATACACAAACAAAAACAAAAATTCAATAACTATAACGGTGTAAAAAAAACTGTTAGCTATTAAATGTCAAAATACTGTAACTCCACTGGCCCTGTCCTACATAGCATGCTGCACATGCAGTCATGTGACTTACAATGGCTGCCATGTGCAGACCACAGGGCGTTCCATTTGTCATTTTAGGTTTCATAGGGGTGCTTGCGAGTCCCCCCTTTGTGGTATAGCTATGCACCCTCAATGCGCACTTTTGCTGAGCGTGCACTAAAGCGAGCTCAACAGCAGACTTCTTCCCATGTCGAGAACTATGTTACGTCCCAAAAATGTGGGTTCGTAGGAAACAGGCTTGTGCTTAGTTGAAACAGGGCCAAAACTATATATCTATACATACACAGAGTTGTGTGGAATGTGGTAAATTGAGCGTGACCTGCTGTGAAGTCACATTTTTCTGCCTGAACTGTACATGTTGAGTATCGCTCCCTCAGTCTAGGTTTTCTCGCCCACTTGACGAATTGAAACGCACTTCAAAATGGTGGCAGACATTCTTCCGAGGGGAAGCGCTTAGGGAAGTTTGTCTAAAACTGGAGTAAAATGCAGCATTGGAACAGGGCTCAAGCAGTCAACAAAACCTTAAATAATGATGTCAGAAAGAGTCAGAGACAGGTCACGCTTTTACTTTATTAAATTACCCAAAACACAAATCAATGACTGGTTCATAAAGATCACCAAAGTGAAGTAACAAATGAATCCGGTGCACAGGAGTGGTATATCATGTGCAATTTTTTTTCTTTTTTCTTTTTAATAAAAAAAAGACTTGGTTTGCAAAACTCTACAAATATATTGTTTTAATTGGGTGTATGAAAGAAGAAATAAAAGACGTGAGAGCTACAGGTGAAAGATTTTTAAAAGTGAAGCGAGTAATTTTTTCCACGTTAAATTCTTTCTTGTATCCTTGTTTAATATGTAAAACACAAATAAATCATTTGTAGGTTGATTCCCCTCCAAAGTGTAAAGATTCTTTGCCTGTGGCTCTTTCCTTGCTCTATCTCTTTGATTATTCTATTGGCTCATCCAAAAGCGTGAATTTGGAGTGAGGTTTTATGTTGGTCTAATAACGTCTAAAAATCATTGTTGTTGCAGTTCCCTAGTCTTATAAAAAAATTGCACACTTCACCTTTAAGGGATTTTTAAGGGTGTAAATGTGTTTCTTAGCATGTGAAGCATGGTGCTCTTACAACAGAGACAGTAGCTGTACGTAGCACAGAATGTGGCAGAGGCTGGACCTGGTGCCGGGATGTAAAGGCTGAGGGGGTATCAGGCAGATTAGATGTCACAGTTAAAGTTTCAAACATTAATTTTCATCCATTTGGAGTGTAACTAGGTGGAGAGTTTACACTCATCTGATCAAAAGTACACAACGTTAGTATACACAGCTTACTTACAGTACCAAACATTTAGTCTCTAAACACAATGTTAAAAATAAAAGTGAATCAAAGCAAGAGATCAAAAAAATAGACAGAAACCAATTTAACAAAACTTCAATTAAATTATGTAGAATACATATACAAAACTTGGCCTATGGTACAGCACATCCATGTACATTGTCACTCATGAGCTTCCTCAGTTTAGCAAAAAAAAAAAAACATAACATGTGGACATGAATATGTGAGCATCCCTTTGTTTTAGCTGCCTGAGACACCAAACCATTTGTTTGAAATTGATCCTATTTACTTGATACATTTTCCTGGTCTTGAATGATTCATGTTCGTCCAAAAGAAAATAATGTTTGTCTTAAAGAGGACATACACTTTTTTACATTGTGTAATGTTGCTGTTGCAACAGCATCATTGTTTACAAGTTACAAAGCACAAAGTCACTCCAGAGGGAGTTATACTCTATATGAGTGTGTACTGTTTCTGAACTCCCTGAAATGCCTCAATTTGTAGTCTTGAGGGTTTTTTTCTGGGAATAAACACGTCACAATATCCCATTCGCAAAATTAAAGGGAAAGGCCTGGGTGAGTTGAGTTAGTAGTCTGTTATTGAAAGGAGTGTGACATTTTCCAAACACACTCGAAGCGGTTGACAGCACATTTAGCTTTTCAGAAGAAGGGGCTTCATAGAGACAGGAACTAAGCTTTACTAACAGACTGAGAAAAGAGGAGCTGCAGTCAAATAATGGTTATAAAAATAATGTGTTTGTTTGAACCTTCATGCATGAAAACCTATTTTAGTAGACCACATACACAAAATTAAGATTTTGTAACAGGGTGCTCTTTAACCTTTCATCAAAATGTAAAATCTTGTTCCAATACCTAAATGAGTTTCCTATTCAGCTCTTAGTAGTCTTCTTCCCACTCCCTTTCAGGCAGAATTCGATCGTCATATTTGAATACTTTATATTCTGTTTTTGTTTTGTTTTTTGTTTTCCTTGCACTATATGACTTAAATTCTAATTTGTCTACCTTGTACTTTTTGTGCCATTGCCAGGAATAAATGAATAAATAAATAAATTACCTAGGCAGTGCAGGCTACTGGTTAATGTTAACCAATCATTACATAGCTCAAATAACTAAACGTTAAAATCTCACTGCATTACAAGGCATCCTGTGCTGTTTGCAAAGAGCAGGAATTATTTCATTGCAACGTCCTGTCATAAGATCCTCAATATAAAATGACAGACAAAGGTTTTTGCTAAGGAGGGTTTTGCAAAATTCAGAATTGGTTCCCCTTCAATTTAAAAAATGTGAATTTGAACTAAACTGGCCTCCCTCCCTCCCTCCCTCCCTGTACAGTAACTTGAATTCCTTTGAATTCCTTTGAACTTCGAATCACTTCCTTAAATCCATATTTGAACTGCAACTCTGCATCTGTCTGCTACCTCAGTTAAAATTTAGGAACCGAATTGTAAATTAAAAATGCTTTTTCTGTTCAATTCTGTATTTTCTGTTCAATTCTGTATGGTGCACAACCCTGTTAGTAACACATGGTGATACAAATGTCAAAAGGTTATTCACTGTACAAGAAAGAAACTAGCTGAACTTCAGTTACTGCATTTTTGAAAACCGTCACAAAAATACCAACAACAATATAAATGTTGTCTTTACTGTTCTGTTGACGTCATGGGATGCAATTCTTGCAATGCTTCTTTTCTCTCCTGAAAAGCGAAGAATCCAATCCATCTTTGATGAAAAACTGTATGGATGTCTTGCATTTGAAAGTGTTGTGATGCATCTGGGGCGACGGTACTGAAAATGACGAACTGTGCATTATTACATCTAGCTGGTGGAGAAATCCTTGTGAGCACAAACTGGACATTAAAAATAATGCTGTGGTTGAGTTTTTGTGTGTATGTCATTAAACATTCCAATTCCTTCTGATGCATCCAAACTTTTTAAGAGCTAGTATCAAGAACTTCTCCAAGTTTAGATGTCTTTTCCTAAGGAAATTCTTGATGTGCACTTACAGAATGTCCAGATATCTGATGAGATTGTCCCAAGTTCATAGTGAATATGGCTCAAAGAAAACCAATAGATATTTCATGTATAGATGCACTGCCTTGATTATCTTCAAAACTAAACAGCATGGTGGGTGATGAATATATAAACTTAACTCCATCAGTACTATGAATAAAATAGAAAAAAATAGACATGCCTTTAACCAAAAGAAGAAAAAACTGTGCATGTATTTACATATGAATTGAAATATCTGCAGTAAAAATCAAGTTCTGCATCTCAGCCAAAAGCTGATCAAGACTTCTTCATCGGTTCCCCAGGAAATAGGTCAGGTTGAGGTTTGAGGTCTAAACGGGTGCAAATCCTCCGCCCACAATCCAAACAAACTGTCTGGCAAGAGAGAGACGCCTACCTGCGATTTCTGGCGTTCGAGATCTTCGAGCAGGCTCTCTAAAAGTGCTTCTCGTCGCTTGTTTGTGCGGTTTGTGGAGGCCCTATCGGCAGCATGGAGGATGATGGAGGATGGGGGGTTGGAGGTGAGGAAATCTAGACCTGCGTCGAGTAGGAGCGGTGCAGAGTGGCGGAGCGTCCCGCGGAGTGGGCGGCGCAGTGGCGCGCGTGCTGGGACGGCTGGTCTAGACTTCGCTGGAAATGGAGCGAGACGGTATGAGGACATCGGGGGGGACGGGGAACCGATGAGGCTGATGGTCATGTGATCTCAGTGAATGAAGATCCCCTTGGAGTCTGTAAGGGGGGAGAGAGAGAGTGTGAGGGGAGAAAGAGAGAAAGGATGAGAAACCAAGACTGGAAGGTGGAAACTGCGGAAACTAAAATTAGTGATGCACCGAAATGTATTTTTAGTCAAAACACTCGATACATTTTTAATGAAATAATTTTGTATGCATCTACTTCAATATGTTGATGAAATATAAACATTTAAACTTGTTTTTATGACAGATTTATTCAGACATATATTAAATAATGAAGACATCACAACAGGTTAAGTATAATGAATATATATAGTGCAAAATGCTCCTTTCTAGAGTTAATTTTTCTTGCTAATATCGAATTTATGGTAATTGAATGGCTTTTCTGAGGTTAATATTTGTTTACAAGCTGTTTTATTGATGCTGATTGAACGATTATATGAAACATGATGAAATACTTTGGTTGTACCGTTTCTTTCAACATATCTTTTGATGTTCATTCATGCATATTTTGTTCTATAACTAGTAGTAAAGAGAAAGCGATGATTGGTGATTGTGATGACTGGATCTGTCAGGCCACATTAAGAGAGTCAGAAAAGTTTTATTGTTTGAAATTCAAAATAAAATTGACATAATCTGAACTTCTGCTGTGTCCGAAATCACGTATGGTATAGTTGGTACTACATTTGGTTTGAAACATACTATATGTGTTGTCTCTATCATGTGGTCTACTAGCGTTAGTTGCGTCTCTTCACTGCGTTTATATTGTATTCAAATGTAACAAAGCACAAAGCTTATATTGGGTGACAGGTGCCCTAGCGTTTTGCGCATAAAATAGACACTGACACAGTTAAAACGCATCATCGGAGAAGCGTAAATTAAACATCACTCTTTCTGTGAATGATTTCAGCCCTCCAAAACGATTTCAGCCAGAAACTTTCGGTTCATCACTAAACAAAATATAAGACTGAGGGAGAAAAGGGATGACTGAATGGTCGAGGTGACAAAGAGAGGGGAAAAAAGGCAAATCAGCTTTAAAAGTGAGGAGGATGAGGGTGGCCTACGAAGGGAGACTCACACTGTCGTAATTTTTCCCATCTAATTGCCTTCCGCCTTTGAAGTTCCACTTGCTACACAGTCCACTTTCTAGAGCTAAATTTCCATCAGCCCAATGAGGAATCAATGAATTAATGGCCCTAAACATTGTGTTGCTTCTCTATTACTCTATTATGAAAGTAATAGCAACGTCTCTTCATGACAAGCAAAGAGCAGAACAATCCTCCAGAGCATCAGTGGGTTTTGCAGGGTTGGTGTTTGGGTTGTGCAGGTTGGACATGCTAGTAAAGGGTGAAGAAGGGCTGGGTGGGTGGGTCGTGGGAGTCACAATAGGGTCCACTGGGTCAAAAAACAGAAGGACAGGGTGGGTCGTAATCCATCCCCCTTATGTGTGCAGCCCTGCCACTAACCCACTCCCACCCCTTACCTGAGTGCCACTTAACTTTTCAAGTGGACTCTCTACGCAGGGCAGCGCCACCATGGGCATGCCCAGTACAGACTCAGGACGCTGGGGTCGCGCTGGAGGGGGTGGGGGCTTTGCCTGCTGGAAGTTGTTGATCACGCATGTCACCTAGTGTGAGAGAGCGAGAGAGAGAGAGAGAGAGAGAGAGAGAGAGAGAGAGAGAGAGAGAGAGAGAGAGAGAGAGAGAGAGAGAGAGAGAGAGAGAGCTCAAAGAAAGATAGAGAGGGAATAAAGAGAAGAACCGGTGGAGGGAGTGATGGAGAGAGGGAACACTTGGGCCCTGTTTACACCTGGAATTAAGATGTGTTTTCGTCAATCCAATCACAAGTGGACGATGGTAAATACAGATGTAAATAGGGACTAAAACGTTTTGAGCTAGTCCACTTTCAACCACCTCCAGAGGTAGGTATTCTCTAGAAGAATATTTCAATATTCTCTCAGCATTCCTGATTTCTAACTTGACACTTGCAGGGTCAGAACAGAAACGAAAGCTGATGCTCTCTGTATGATTTCCCATCATCTCTGAGCGTGTTCAAACATAAGGGAGTTTATTTCTTCCATTAGATCAAAAGATCTGAAAAAGCCCATATACATGTACATGCATAGACCCTCCTCTCGTAGAAATCAGGACAGAAGTGGTTTAAAGTGGACAAAAGAGACAGATTAAAACACCAGGTTTAAACGGGAATGTGTCTCTCTTGTCTACTTGTGATCCGATCGACCAAAACACATCTTAATACCAGATGTAAACAGGACCTTGCGAAATTTGCAAGTTGTCTCAACCACAAGCAGGTTTGATGTCAAATTTAAAGTGATACTGAAACCTTGAATAACACCTGGTTATAAACTACCGCTCAAAAGTAGGGGTCGTTAAGTTCAAAGTTTAAAAGAACAGGATTTTTCTGAAATAGAATTAGAAATGTCTGTATTTAAAGTAATAATTCTTTCCACAATTTTTTCCCCAAGCTTTTAAAGTGCAGTGTATATGCATATATTTTTATACGGATATTATATATAACCTGCATATATGCAAGAAATGATCTTGTCATTTCAGTGTTATTTTATCCCACTACACACTCTCACCAGAAAGACAGCGATGGCTCCGCCAGTGAAGTATCCAGCGAGGACGTCGGCCCAGTGGTTGCGATATTCAGCCACTCTGACCACACCTACCAACATGGCCAGGCACAGCAGAGTCAGACTGAGTGTGGGTTTGGTCAGACGCGTCCCTTTTGTCCTAAACACCAACGTCACGTACATCTGCAAGCACAGGCAGACAATGGGGAAGAATAAGCCTGATACAATAGACACGCACACGCACACACAAACACACACACACACACGAGCACGCACACGCACACACAAACACACGTTGGGTTTCCATATTTTATAGGGACATTCTATGGATATAATTATGTTTATACAATACAAACGTTGCATTATATCCCACAACCCTAAACCCATCCATCACCGAATATTTTCTGCATTTTTACATTAAAAACTTAGTATTATTTTTACGCTGTTTTCCTCATGGGGACCAAAAATAACTTGTAGGATTTTTAGATGAATATTAAGTTCAACTGAACAGCATTTATTTGAAATAGTTTTTTTTTTTTTTTACTCTATACATATCTTTATTATCACCTTTGCACAAGCCCAATCCAATCACATTCATTTTAATTTACTAAGATGGAAAGACAAAATTCAGTTTTTTTTAACACTTTATTTGTCTAATAGAAAGATTAAAAGCTTACAGAAATTGTCTTTAAAATTGTAAAATGGAAAAGGCACCTGTTTCACAGAATGACACTAATGCAGGTGTGATTCTTGACAGTTCTTAAGACCAAGACTTTCTTGTCTGACCAGATTCAACAGATGGAACATGTTCCAACAATTACTCTTGTGTCCTGGGGTTTGTGAGATAAGGCCGAAGTTTACAGCTGCACTATTTTGTTTGTCTGTCAGTACATCAACGAGGGAGTCGTTTCAGATTCATTCACATGACTAAAATGATTAAAATAGTTCTAGGTTCATTATACTCACTACGGTATACACTGCAGAATAAACACTGAGGGCCGCATCCTTGGAGGGAAATGATTTCCGTGCAGATGCTACTATGAGGGGGTTTCCTGTGCAGGCTTTGCGCTCTGTGATGTACTGTAAGTTGGTATGGCAGCCCAGTGCTGTGTAGTTTGGTCTGCACGCTGACAGGAAGTGAGGCGTCTGGTTTCCTGTCACCACCTGTCCAGCATTGGCAAATATGGTGGTGGTGAACACGCCGAAGGTATATACACCTGAGTGAGTGAACAGAGATGAAAGGCATCAGAAACACATGTGAAACATCAAATATTGAGGCTGCGGATATATTGGAGGCCACAGGCCGATCGCATGACAAACCCATTATGTTAAGACTGTGTTTTAAGAACTAGTTTGACCAGCTAGCATTTAGGGGTAGTCAGTCTTTCTTTTCAGATTCAAATTAGACCAATCTAGCTTTTGATGTTACTGACTTTTAAAAGGTTATGACCAGTCTTGAAGAAAATAATTAGATGACTAACTTGTAAGACTAGTCGAAGCAGTTTTATGCAGCTGGCTAATCTGATCTGTTTTGAAAAGATAACAAAATAAAATATATTTATAATATTTGCTACCATATTCATTACTTATTAATATTGTCCATTATATTTGTTATTGGTTAATTGGTGCTTACAACAAAACAATAAAATAAATAATAAAATAAAATAAAAACATTAAATAACTTAATAATGTTGTCCTTGTCCATCATATTAATTATTGGTCATAATAAAATAAAAATATTATATATATATATATATATATATATATATATATATATATATATATATATATATATATATATATCTATATATATATATATATATATATATATATATATATATATAGATATATATATATATATATATATATATATATACACATTTTTTTTAAATTACCGGCTATTTATTATAACTGCAGCTCTTATCAACTTGCATTTACATGCATTCCCTAAAATCTTGATGTTGAAAAAAAAAAAAAACTACCCATTAAAGGGTTAGTTCACCCAAAAATGAAACTGATGTCATTAATGACTCGCCTTAATGTCGTTCCACACCCGTAAGACCTCCGTTCATCTTCAGAACACAGTTTAAGATATTTTTTATTCAGTCCGAGAGATTCTGCCTCTCCATTGAAAACGTATGCACAGTATACTGTCCCTTTCCAGAAGGACCAGAAAGGGAATAAAAACCATCTTCAAAGTAGTCCATATCTAATATCTGTGGCTTAGTTAGAATCTCTTGAAGCATCGAAAATACATTTTGGTCCGAAAATAACAAAAACTACGACTTTATTCAGCATTGTGAATCAGCGGATTCATGATTTGGATCGCGTGTCAAACTGCTGAAATCACGTGACATTGGCGATCTGAATCATGAATCAATATGCTAAAATGTAACATGGTAAAATTACCAAAGTTTGATTTTTGATGCTTCAAGAGATTCTAACTAACCCACAGATGTCGGATATGGACTACTTTGATGATGTTTTTTTTTTTACCTTTCTGGTCGAAAGGGACAGTATACTGTGCATATGTTTTCAATGGAGAGGCAGAATCTCTCGGACTAAATATAAAATATCTTAAACTGTGTTCTGAAGATGAAGGGAGGTCAAATTTTTTGGGGGGTGAACTAACCCTTTAAACTCAAACTGCATAAAAATAAAGGTTCTTTATTGGCATCGGAGGTTCAATAAAGACCTTAACATCCATGGAATCTGAAACAGTTCTTAATAGAGGAAAAAGGTTTTTAGATTATTAAAATGTCATTCACACACACACGCACGCACGCACACACACACACACACACACAAACACTTGTTCTTTAAAGAACTGATCAGTGAAAGATTCTTGCTGAAACCTTTTTTTTTTAGAGTGTATGATGACTTTAATATCACAAATATATTTTTTTCCAAAATCCCTAAAAGGTTGATTGTTAGCTCTTCTCCACTGAATGTAGATGTACCTAGGAAGCGTATGATGCGCCTCAGCAGGGGGTTGAAGTAACAGCAGTCGGCAGTGACTATGGTCTTCTCCTGCGTGCCCTCCGACCTCATGAAAAACGCCATCACCTCGCCAGCAAGAATCTGAGGAGGAAAACACACAAATGAATCAAAAAGCCTGCCAGAACATCCTCCACCCCATTTGTTTTGGCATCATTTGTTGTAGCTCCATTTGGTTGAAATCCTATAGTGCAGGGAAACATGCGCATATTCTTGCTAGGCAGGCGTTTTGTGCCTCCATGTGAATTTGAATCAAATGCCAACAGCAGAAAGAACCTCATTATTTCTGATCTCCCTGGTTACGGTTAAGACAAGTAACAGCTCATCAACATGACTAATTCTGCTTTGCAATGTAAGAGCTACATACACATCAGTTATCTGTGTTTAAATAATGATACTCTGCAATGCAAATAGAAAAAGGAATATTATTCACAATTATTACACCGCTCCCTGACATACTCATTCTGTAGTTAAAAACTATGAACAAAACTATGCAATGTAATAAAAAAACAACCCAGATTATATTAAAATACACCCAGATTGCAGTCGCTATGAGAATAAGCATGGTTTGTGTCAACCACATGTGTTTAGTGCAATGACATATTGGATGCTGAGCGCATGGAACCATCAAACTGCAAAAGACATTTATAAACCAAACATAAACCATATAAAAGATTCAATTGTGTATTTGACCTCACCCAGCGTAATTGATGGCGCGCTCGTGGCTGTTGTACATATTATTTATATAATTTTTTTACCTCAACACTGTTCGGTTTCTCACACAAACCGATCATTTTGTGTCTTACGACATCAATGTGTTGTCATGAGCCACAGGGTTTAATTTAAAGTTGTTTGTGCATTTGTTTTTCTCTCTCTCATAGAATTACACCCCATTGACATCTATTATATGACTGGCAGACCACAAAGGTCGTTCTGTTCTAACTACTGAAGAAACAAACACACCTACATCTTGGATGCCCTGGGGTTAAGCGGATAAACATCACATTTTCATTTTTGGTGAACTATCCCTTTAAGAACTATGTGTGAGAAAGTTAGGGATGTCTAAAATATTGGAGACCATATTTGTATATAAATAAAATAAAATATTAAAGTGAAAATATAAAAAAAAAATAAAGATTCAAATTAAAATAAAATAAAATACATATTGAAATCTAATAAATATACAGATCTAATAAAATAAAATTCTAAAGAAAATGTTTAACTTAAAATATAAGTAACACTAAATGTCAAGATAAAAAATTTGCATTTTTTTAAATTATGCAATTCATGGAAACTTTACTACATTCAAATTTTTGATTTTAAGAGCATTACATTTAAAAAAAAAAAACATTTACTTAAGCACAATAAACATTTAGAAAAAAATACTCGAATTATAAAACTTATAAAAACAAAGTCATATTGAAAAAAAAACCTGCATGGGATGGGATGCATGAAATTTGCATTGAATAAATAAATAAATAGGATGGATTTATTAGACTATAACTAAATAACTAACTAACTAACTAAATAAATAAAATATTGCCATGTGTCAGACAAAGACACAAAAGAATTAGCGCAAGTGCAAAGTTTATTATCAGAGGTAATGGACACAGGTGATACTTGATGGGTGGTGACACTCAGACGAAGGACGATGAAGGTGAAGACAAAGATGAAGGTGAAGGTGAAGACGAAGACGAAGACAGGTGAGGGCTTCGAAGAAGGACAGGTAGTTGAGGTTGGATCAGTGCAAGACCAGACAGTGAGTGTGAAGATGAGCCAGGTTGATATAGGGTGACTGGTGATGGTGCCCAGGTGTTTAGAATGCAGGTGATGGTGAACGAGTGGGCGTGGCAGTGTCTGATGGCTGTGAGGGCGTGACACTATGTATAACAATAACAACTATGTATAACTAAAAAAGTAACTAACTAAAAATCTTGGCTAAAAATATTTGCTAAATGTTGTTCAAATATATGCAATTCATGCAAACACTACATTTCAGGTTTTTTTTATTTAGAGCATTAACATTTTACAACAGAACCTTTAATTGGGTACAATAAATCAATTCTGACTTGTGATGCAGCCTGAATCATAATGACACCGTGTTCATTCGTTGGCCTGAGGAGAACTGGCCCCTGACAGAGCCTGATTTCTCCCAAGGTTTTCTTTTCTCCTGATGGAGTTTAGGATCCTTGCCAATGGCTTTCATGGGGACATTTATTATTTTTTTGAAGGACTGCTTTATAGATGGAATGAACTCATTTAATAATTGATAAACTGGACCTGAATCAACACAGAACTGACTTCAGCTGAATAACAGCCGAAATGCATCTTTTTTTTCTGTTATCACTGTAATAACAGATTAGCTTTAAAACTATAGGCAATGCATTCTATAAAGCGCTATATAATTGAAGGTGACTTGACCTGAATAAACTATTTCTGTAGGCCCACCACATGGTAAAACAAAAACCCAGTTAAGAACCACTGAACTAAACATCTGAACCGTACATGGCATACAAGCAGTTCCCTGATGGCAGAAAAACAGGAGACCAAAAACACCAACATCAAATCCCAGACCCTAAACTCAAAGAGACAGAGAGATACGTCAGGGATGAGATGGTAAAGGACAGGGACACGGCATTCACCTCACACATTTCCCAGTTTAGCACCTGACCGCTGACGCAGACTGACATGGGTGATGCACAGACACACAGAGGAAATGATCAGACACACAGTCAGTCCACATGACTCATGCAGAAGACAAAGTTTGGACGGCATTGGAACGATATCATAAGGGAGACTGAGTTGCTCTTAAAATCCGACTGTTATATCTGACGTTGTTGTGGTTGTGCATCGAATATAGTGTGTTGGTGAGACTGAGAACAACAGTTTGAGTGTGAATTATGCACCATTAGATGAGATAAAGCAGAGCCTCTAGATCCTTCTATCAGCTTTTATAGCCTTTCATGGGGGATTAGGCTTGTGGCTCACGCTTCTCATTTAAATGTATATTTTAAAGCAGATCTCAACACCACAGCGGCTCCCAACTGAGCTCAGAAAAGTATCACCCGCAGGAAATGAAGTCTAATTCCCACCATACAACCACACGAGTATCTGATATCATAGCAAATGATAAGAGATAACAGCACAGAACAGAAAAAAATCCTCCAATTAAAATGGAAAGAGCACGATTTATATTTAGTTAACATTCATTAAGTCAACATGTCACCCCATTCACTTTGTTTATACACGTTTCTGTTTTTCTCTCTCTTATTGAATATCCTATTTTTGGAAAAACAACAACAATACAAGATATTACAGAACTACAGTGGGTTGTGAATGCCAAAAATAAGACACCCAGATTATTATTTAGATAAATCAGATGAAATTGGGAAGTGTTTCCATGACATTAACATATAAACATTCAAAAGTTATATATATATTTTTTAAATGTTTTTAAAAAAGTCTCACCAAGGCTGCATTTATTTGAACAAAAATACAGTAAAAGCAGTAATGTTTTCATTTTCAGCATCATTCCTCCAGTCTTCAGTGTCACATGATCCGTCAGAAATCATTCTATTATGATGATTTGATGATCAAGAAACATTTATGATTATTATCAATGTTGAAATCATCGTGGAATCCGTGATCCATGTTGTTTCAAATTTCTTTGAGGAATATTAGGATCAAACAAACAGGATTTATTTTAAATAGAAATGTTTTTGTAACAATATAAATATCTTTACTGTCACTTTTGATCAAAGTATTAATTCTTTAAAAACGTAAATCTCAGTTTTGCCCTTAAACTTATGTTTAACTGCAGTTTTTGCAGTTCAATTATTTTCTAGAAATGGCTATTTCAAGATCACGCGATACGCGGCATTCCTAAATACTACAAATACATCTGCATCGTTTAAAAGCGCCTTTTGCTCATCTCCACAGCTCCATAACACAAAACCAGACAGACAAGCGGTGCTTTTTTTATTATGTGTGATGAATGAAAGCCTAGAGGCCTGACACTGCTGCTTTACCCCATTTCATCTTCGCTCTTATTGTGACGCAAAACAGATCATAAACGTACTCTTCCCTGAGGCTACGAGTGGACATTCATGCCATGACAGATAGTGCACAGTTCAGACATATGTTGAAAGGCCAGTGCATTCACCCCCTCGAGTAGCTAGTGCCATCTGCTCCAGTTTCTCAGGTGGCATCACTGTTCCCCTCCGCACGCTCCAACCCTCCCTCTGGCCAAAAGGTTATATTTAGGCTGTTTTGATGCAATTTACACCACCTCAGGCTGAAACATATATCAGCGATTTTATGTTGCTGATAAATTAAAGTCGGCATAAAACGGAAGTTGTGATAGTGTCTTTTCTCTGTTGCGACATATATTGGAGTGAAACGGCTTCTCAGACAAGAAAAAATATCTAGGGCGGGGCTTAATGTTGTTCAGGGAATTGATTGGATGGTTGTGATTTGGTGGATCTCATGTGATTGACAGGTTCCTGTAAACACATCATCAGAGAAGAGAAGAAAAGAGATGGGAGGGAAAGAGGGAGGGGAAGCTGTTTTTATTAAAGATGTGAATTTAACAAAATAATGATGTGCACGAATACATCATTTATAATACTGCAATACTCGGTTTAGGGGTGTATTACACTGTAAAAAATTATATGTTCAATAAGTTATGACAACATATGTTTTTACATTGTTTTAACTCATCAAAATACGTTAAACAATGTTAAACTTGTTTTTATTAGTTATACAAGATGTAACTCATTTTTAAAAGTCAGTTTAACATAATTTAAGTTGAAATAACTTAAACATCCAAGTCGATTGTACTGCAAAAGTCCAAAATTTGCCTTTTTTTTTTTTACAGTGTACAGCCAACCGAACATTTAAATGGTTTTAATGTACTCCAAAATGTACTTTTTCTGTTTGTTCGATCATTGTGTTCTTTTTTATTTAGCTTTGAGACTAGCGCACCATCATATGTAACGTTTTTGATGTGGTTTCATGTCACTTTTGTCATTTTTCAAGCTTGACAGCCTGTATCTGTGATAGCTGAATATGTTAATTGTATGTGAAACACAGCAGTATGAACTTTTTCCAACATATTCCCTTGGGTGCTAAACGGAAGTAAGTCACAGTAACAGAAACATGATATGATCATGAGTTTACATAACGACATATTTAAAATGGAGAAGTTTTTCCTCTGACTATATTGTCTGAACGATCACATTGATTAGCTGGCGATGAAACACTACAGACTGAACATGTAATACGTATGTGCATGACGTCATTGTTTTCGCAGATTCACGTTACAGGCACCAGTGCGGTCCGCCATCACATTTCCAGAGAATAAAAGTTACCAATAACACCTGCAGCTTTTGAAAATAACTTTTTTAGCAGAACATAATTAATTATTAACTGCTTTTTTGACATTCTTTCAGCATTGGAGTTTGGCTCTTTTGATCATATGGTATAGAGAGTGTTTATCTTTGGCTTTCTTTCATCAGTCTCTATCACTCATGCAAACATGTCTCTTGTTCTCATGTTCTCTTCAAATGAAACACTCTTTTTTTCTTTAATTGATGCATTATATTATATTCTGTTGGAAATATTCTAGTTTCCCCAAATGTCTTTTACTTACCCATATTAAATCAGCACATCACTTCCCTCATTATGAATTGCACAACATTGCTGTGTATTTGAATGAGAGGGTATTATTACTTTCATCCTTCCTTGCGAAAACAAATGTTACGAAATATTGATGTCCACTTTTCACAGGAATAAACCTAGCATTCACATCTGACCAGAAAGCTCTAGAATAAGACAACATGTTAATAATTAGATATCTGTCTGTCAAATAGTTTCTCATCAGATTTTAGAAACATGAAGAAAGCCAATTCTAGTCCAGAAGAGTGTCACATTTGAAAAGAGGTGAGTAAAAGCAGACACATCACAGAGCTTGATGGGATTTGTGGCTGTACATTGAGTGACATTACAGCTTAAGTGGTTACAGTTCGAAGTCTCAGTGTGAATGTACAACAGGTGACAGAAAACAATCTATCAAATTCACTGAGAGACAGTGAGAGGTGACAGGAACATTTCATCTGATTGTTATGGAACACATTTTATTTTATCTTGATGCTTGCTTGCTTTTTTGTTTGGGATCCTTATGAGTAGTTATTTTCTTGTTGCATTTCATAATAATAATAATAATAATAATAATAATAATAATAATAATAATAATAATAATAATAATAATAATAATTAATAGACGTGCTGCAGCTGTTGTTGATTGTTGCTTATGCAGAGCAAGTATAAACTTGCGACTGCTAATAGATACACAGACACGCAGCTGTTAGCATGCAAGATATGCTGCTGATGGATAAATATACATTCATAAATCCCGTAGCAGATTTGGCAGGTGGGGCTGGGGGAGGTGGAGGGTTTCAGAGGAACTCTGATAGCTCACTGCAGGACTAGCTAACAGCAAATAATGAACCAGGCTATTTAAATGTTGAAAACACAGGCTCATTGGCTGCGGGATCAGAAGAAGCCAATCAGCTCGTTCCAAGCAGTAATACATAGCCGCAGTGGGCAGGAACATATTTTATCAGGAGAGTGCTGGGGGCGGAGCTTGATTTTTCGGGCAGTGCCGTGGTGGAGGATTTGGAAACAACCTTTCTGGACCTTGACAGTGTTAATTAAATCTTTGTCAATGGAGGGGCATAGCTCTCAGATTGTAGCAGAAATATCTTCTTTTGTCAATCAATCAATCAATCAATTTTATTTATATAGCGCCTTTACAATGACGATTGTTTCAAAGCAGCTTCACAGTGTTAAACAGGACAATATTGCAACAAAATTTGATTTGGCAAGTTTGATTTGGATAGTTTATAGAATTAAATATGACCTAATTAATAAATGTAATTTGTATATTTAGTTGAATAACTTGGATCATAATTTTAGTGTCCCCAACTGAGCAAGCCAAGCCAAAGGCGACAGTGGCAAGGAACCAAAACTCCATCAGAGCATGATGGAGAAAAATAAACCTTGGGAGAAACCAGACTCAGTCGGGGTGCCGGTTCTCCTCTGGCCTATTATTAAACATGTATAATTATTATTCTGCCAACCCTGCAAGTCATAAATCATATAAGATAGGAATATTCAAAATTTTGGGTATCAAGCAAGAGACACAATTACACAAGAATATGAATACTTGAAAGATCGAAGTTATTGCGCCATAAACGTGTTTATTCAGAATGACGTGCCGGTGAGGCAAATTCAGAGGACACTCCAGGATGGAGTTGTGATCCAAAGATGAACGAAGGTCTTGTGTGTTTGAACAAAATGAGGGTGGGTAATTAATGACAGAATTTTTTATTTTTGGGTGAACCTAACACTTTAAGTAAAACAGTCATCGGCAGCACCCTCAACACCCCTAGTTCTTTTGGCCGTGCAGTAAAGATGTGATTGTGATTGCTTGCAGATTGCATGTAAAGGACCTGCGCCCTCTAGAGCTTCATGGCTGAACTACATAGTAATAATAAATGCAACAAAAAATGACCACTAATAAACTGATAAAGGTCTAAACAATGAAGCACTGGTGTCTTCTTTTGTAGTCTGTGATGAAGGGAACTAATGATGGATGAGTTAAAGAGCTGGAGACTGATCTGGATGTCTCTCCTCCCTCTGGCACTGCAGGAAGGCTTTCTAAAATAACTGAATAGGACTTTAGAAAGATCAAGCCAGGTCAGTGCAACATGCTGACATGTACACTATTAAAACAGCTGATGTCTGTGTTTGATGTTGATGACTGATGTCATGTCACCCATGGGCAGTGGTGTGTGATTTTTGATGAACACTTCATTTTATCAGATGGGGGCTATATGAGTCAAGGTACCGCAAGTGATTTCTGCCACACCAAATTAACCTAAAAACACTCACTCTGCTATTGTTTTACTTAATACGAATTAAAGAGAGTAGAACAAATGATATTAATGTTTGAATTGTTCATAATTTAAAGTTATATAACAACATCCCAACAGGTCTAAAACAAACATAAAAGGCTTACCATAGTGAATCAGTGTAAGCCAAACACATTTTGGAAGTAAGTTACAGTTTACCTGTAAAAAAAATGCTGTTCTTTTGAACTTTCTATTCATCAAAGAATCACTTTCCACAAAAATATGAAGCAGCTGTTGATTACCGTCAACATTGATGTAATCATAAATGTTTTTTGAGCAACAAATCATCATATCAGAATGATTTCTGACGGATCATGTGACTGAAAATTCAGCTTTTGTAGTAATTGTAATAATATTTCACATTTACACTTATTATTTTTGAGTTTTATAGTGTATTTTATGCATGATATTCCCAAAAAAACCTGGAGACCCTGTGTCACTGTGTGTTGGACAGAAAGTGATTGTGTCCCGATGGGTGAAAGCACCAGATGTTGCACATTTCATTCCCTTTCTCATTCTCAATCAATCATAGCCCCTGTCGGCCATCATAACATCTCCAAATGAGTCTCATGTGCGTTGTTCCTATCCCACTATGCCTTGCTTGATTTCTTGTACTTTCTCTCTTATTTATGAATCTAACAGAAGTTCATTTCAAACACCTTCTCATGCGTCTCTCGTCCTCGTCTTCACTTGGCTGTACTTTATGTGTGAGCGCGTTTTGGCTCATGCCAGTACGCTCGTACATGAAGCTCGTAGTCCAGGCATCAGATCTACTGCTGGCTCATACACTCGCCCAGAAACACACACACACACTAGAAGTACCACACGTGGCTCTGACAGACTCAGAAAAGGAGGGAGGCAGATCCGTGTGGTCCCACAATCTGTTGCCTCCGCTTCACAATGTAGCAGGGAGACACCAGTAAAACCAGCGCCTACAAACCATCACATACAGATAAAGCTGCTGTCTATACTTTCTTTACTGTTGTTCAGAGGTTTCTCCGTCACTGCTCAAGGACATTTCTCTTATGTTTAATGTCAGTATCAACTTAATCTCGAATGTTTCTCATTAAAGTTCCTAAAGTTGGGTTGCACCAACAGTGATCAAGGTTTATATGATAATTCTGTAACACCAAGGTTATCAAAGAATCAGGTTTTGGCAAAACTTGAGACGTTAATGAGAAATGTCAGTGGACTTTTCCGCTTTTTCAGTGGAGAAACATTTGAGAACCACAGGAGTAAAAAACAATTTACATTTAATCTCATTTTTGTCTAAGAGAAACTACTGAGACATAGGCAATATAAGAGTATGTTTACACGGCAACAATTTCCTTAGCATTTTTCAGATTCTGTACACACAGATCCACGAAAACAATTAAAAGCGCTGTATCATTCATGTGAGGTCAGAAGATGACGATGTCACTTTGTAAAGAAACTATGCGCCTCTACACTGAACTTGTAATACTAACCCTATCTGTGCAATTTGTTTTACATTGTAATATTATAGTCATGACTTCATTTACTAAAATAGAAAAAAAAAACTAAAATTTGGCCAGACGTTTTCTAAATTTTATACAAAGACATTCCCTACATTTTACAATTTAAAGAATATATTATTAAATGTAGGGTATAGGCAATTTTGGCAATTCGGACTGAATGCAATGATTGAATAAAAATTGTTTTAATCCTAAAACTTCCACAGAAGATCTAAACTATATTGGCAAAAGCTTTGGGACGTCTGCCTTTACATGTACCTGCAATTTAATGACATCCCATTCTTAATCAGTAGTGTTTAATATGGAGTTGGCCCATCCTTTGCAGCTATAACAGCTTCCACTCTTCTGGGAAGGCTTTCCACAAGGTTTAGGAGTGTGTTTATGGGAAGATTTGACCATTCTTTAGAAGCGCCTTTGTGAGCTCAGGCACTGATGTTGGACGAGAAGGTCTGGCTCACAGTCTCCACTCAGGCCAGTCAAGTTCCTTCACACCAAACTCTCTCATCCATGTCTTTTTGGACCTTGCTTTGTGCACTGGTGTGCTGTCATGTTGGAACAGGAAGGGGCCATCCCCAAACTGTTCCCACAAAGCTGAGAGCATGAAATCGTCTAAAATGTTGGTTTGCTGAAGCATTAAGAGTTTCTTTTCATTGGAACTAAAGGGCTAAGTCCAACCTTTGAAAAACAATCCCACACCATAATCCCACCTCCACCAAACATTACACTTAGCACAGTACAGTCAGGCAAGTACTGTTCTCCTGGCAACTGTGTAACCCAGACTCATCCATCAGAATGCCAGACAGAGAAGCGTGATTGGTCACTCCAGAATACCGTGGAGTACTTTACATCTCTGCATCCGACAATTTGCATTGCATTTCGTGATGTAAAGCTTGGCTGCAGCTGCTTGGCCATGGAAACCCATTCCATGAAGCTCTCTACACACTGTTCTTGGGCTAATCTGAAGGCCACATGAAGTTTGAGATCTGTAGCTGTTGACTCTGCAGAAAGTTGGTGCTCAGCATGCGATGACAAATCTGTGATTTTATGTGATTTTAATGAGTTGCTGTTGCTCCCAATTGCTTCCACTTTGTTTTAATACCAATAAGTTAACAGTTGTTGTGGAATATTAAGTAGTGAGGAAATTTCACAAATGTTCTTATTGCACAGGTGTCAACCCATCACGGTACCACTCTTGAATTCACTGAGCTCCTGAGAGTGACCCATTCTTTCACAAATGTTTGTAGAAGCGTCTGCTTGCCTCGGTGCTTGATCTTATACACCTGTGGTCATGAAGGGATTGGGACACCTGTATTCAATGATTTAAAGGGGTGTCCCAATACTTTTGGCAATATAGTGTATGTATATGTTTTAACATTTAGACCACTAGTATTATTGATTGCTATCAAGATTACCCTGCACTTGACAGAATTGTGATATCTGGATTCTACATGTAACTTACATATCAGATAATAAATGATGATTCATCCTTTATCACTCATGTTTAAGTTGACTCTCACTACCCACAAGCACACAGAGAAATGAAGGGAAGACAGAGGCTACTCACAGTTATAGTAGGAATCGCAGCAACCAGAGAGTAGACGAGCACCGGTGGTACGTTACTGGTCTCATCCGGTCCAGGGTAAGGTTTGGAGAAAGCCTTATCGAAGCAGAAGAATCCCTGGATGTGTACGGGAAAGGTGTCTGTGTATTCGAAGTAGTACGCCAGGAGAACGGTGCCTGCCATGATCACCAGCTGAAAATAGAACATGATCCACGCTTTACAACCAGAGAAAAAGACGCTCCGCCACAGCCTGTGTGTTAGCGCACAATCACAGAGACACTCACTCCGGTGTCGTGATACTGAGAATGTTACATGCTGTTCTATGAGGAGAGGCGCGCAGAGCGAGCGCGAAGAGAGTGGAAAGCGGGGAAAGATGCAGAGAGAAACAGCAGGGAGGGACAGCGTGAATTTGAGCCTGAGCAGACACAAATTGGCTCAGCTGTGCGAGTGTGTGTCCGCATGTTCACGTCCCTGACATTTTGGATGTGTGTGAAACACAACGAGGGTGTGAACATGCTCATTAGCGACTTTCAAAATCAGTTTGCTTTCATTCAAGCCTTTTTATACACCGTTCTTCTCATTAAACCTTTAAAATACAAAGACAACATGCTCTGACATAAGCAAACCGCAAATAACTACAAGAGAGCTGCACAATTTGGGTAAAACAAATTTAACTGCATTGTTTAATTTTTTTTAAATAAATAAAAATTATGTATATGTATATATATATATATATATATATATATATATATATATAT
Organism: Pseudorasbora parva; assembly: GCF_024679245.1. Taxonomy (NCBI): domain Eukaryota; kingdom Metazoa; phylum Chordata; class Actinopteri; order Cypriniformes; family Gobionidae; genus Pseudorasbora; species Pseudorasbora parva. Next base: position 46,634,577 of record NC_090173.1, on the reverse strand, counting down.
ATATATATATATATATATATATATATATATATATATATATATATATAGTATTCAAATACAGTGGCCTCAAAATGCATTTGGACACTAATTTCATACTTGTCAGGTCACATTTAAGACTAAAATCAAAAGAAAAAGCTTAAATATCATCTTTAATACAATAAACTTACTGCCAAATTATTATTACAATATGGCTAGGTGGTTTCTAAATTAAAATAAAAGAGACAATGCTTATGATTATTACATTTTAATATTATGGTGATGTCAACCATATCATCATTTTCATTTTATTATGCATTTCATTCTAACAGAACATGTTTTATAATAACTTTATAATTTTATCATTTTAATTTTAAAATAATAAAAAAAATTATATTAAATATTGTCAAATTATTTAATAAAATTAGTTTCAGTTTCATTTTCATTTAATTATAATAATCACTACCGTGTGTGTGTGTGTGTGTGTGTGTGTGTGTGTGTGTGTGTGTGTGTGTGTGTGTGTGTGTGTGTGTGTGTGTGTGTAATACAATTATGTATTTATTTAATATTTTCATATTATTTAAAAAAGAATGTGAAATATTACAACAGTATTTGTAATGCTTTGCATTTCTTTTTATTTTAATGTTATTATGATTCCATTAATATTTTGATATTATTTTATGATTATTTAATAAAATAATGTGAATTTTTTCAATAGCATTTATAAAAATTTAATATTAATTATATTTATTATTTTGTTTTTATTTAGCATTACACTCGTAATTGCATTACACTCGTATCCTGAGCATTTGAAAAGCGTGTGAAAAACTCACGGACTATTCACCCAGATCTCTCAACTCACGCACGCATACACACACACACACACACACACACATTGACCCATATGTCAGAAGTATCCTCGATGTCTCTCGCATATAAAAAGAGAAAAATAAAGACGAATACTGTTGAATACTGAATATAATTGTCGTGGTGAAAGACTAAAATATTCAGCACTTTTGATTCCTATGTAACAACATGAATATAAAAGTAGATAACTAACAAACAGAAATTTTCGTACAAGGCTTTTTAAAACACACTGTAAAAATAAAGAAGATACAGCAAAAGAGCTTAGATTTGGAGTTGTGCAATGTTGATGCTGTCCACTAGGGGACAGACCAAAGCTTGGAAGATGATCAGCGGTGCTTGATAAGATAAGAATCACTATTATTTAGGAAGGACTCAAGACATATTTACAGACTTCGTAAGGCTGAAGTCTTTTTGATCTGACCAATAGACAAACACCTAGAGCAGGCAGCAGCCCTTAAAACACTCTAAACACTGCAACAGTGCATTAAAAAAAAAGCAAAAAATCTATTTTGGGAGGTTGTTCAGACACATTTTTTTTTTTTTACTAAACTACTGCCTCAAAGAAGCCTTGATAATGATGACTGGAAACTTATCAATTCTGACACTGTTTAGTTTTTAAGTTGTTTTTAACCTCTTACACTCCTTGCCATTTTTTGGGATTTCCGCCTGGATTTGGCCTACCCAAATGGAAAAGCTTCCCATTCACACATACAGTGGTCTAGGTTCAAAATTTTGGTGTCATTTTACAGGAAAGTTACATACAACACTGCTAAAAGGGATAAACATGGAAGTATATGTTGTCTAAGCTGTTATAACACCCCCAATTTTTTTCATAAATTTAATTTTTGAAAGTGTGTAAGGAACCTGCATACAGTTTGGGCTATTTCCACTAAATTACAGAAAATAGTAGAAAAAAGAAGTTTGTCTGTCATGTTGTATGACAGATTTATTCAAATGGGTCTGAAGGGATATAAATGCAATATCCCAGTGTCATTAAATTAATTATACATGCTGGAAACAGCCCAAACTGTCTGCAGGCTCTTAGAGTACACAGGGCCTGAGTTACACACTTTCAAAAATTAATTTATATAAAAAAAATCTAAAAGCACCTATTTTTTAAAAAAAAATTGGGGGGGGGGGGGGGGGGGGGGGGTTATAACACCTTACACAACATATACTTACATGTTTATCACTTTTATCAGTGTTTTATGTAACTTTAAAGGGTTTCCTGTAAAATGACACCAACATTTTGAACCTATACCACTGTATGTGTGTGTGGGAGGCTTTTCAATTTGGGTAGGCCAAATCCAGGTAGAAATGGCACCAGAGTAATTTAGTGTAAATACATTACTTTGTGTAAAACAAATGCCAAAATAAAGCATATCTCCAGAAAGTAGAGACTCTAAGCTTTCAAATGGTACCACGTATGACATTATATCTCCTCCACAGACATTTAAAATGGAAAGTATAAATATGACGATGTCATTCCGGAACGTGCCCTACAATGAAAAATGTAATTGCCATGGTGAAATAATAAGAGTTCAATACATGGACATCACATACTGTGAGTCTTAAACATCATTGCCTTCTACTTCATATGTAAATCTCGTGAATCCAAAACTCCACAGAAAAAAAAAGTGCTTCTCAACATAAACCCAACAGTGATGCAAGCGTTGGGGATCATTTATATGCACGCCCCCAACATTTGCATCTGTCCAAACATGTGCTTTGTCAGGCGGAAATAGAGCGAATCTTCAGGTAAACAAGCTGCTCGCATGGACACACTTCATGTTCCAGGCTGTTCGGGAGACCTGAGGACTTGAATTCTATCCTTCCCACAGATACAAATATGTCAACAGTCATGGTACCGCACGAACGCGAGCTCTTTCTTGCACGCGAATGATCTGATAAAATAAGCCAATCAGAGCAGAGCTCAACATTAATATTCATGACCCTTCCAAATAAGGCAAAAACAGAGCATTACATCCTAGGGACAATTTATAGGGTTGTAAATGGACCTGTAAAACTGTATCTGGACAGTTATAGCTCACAGTTATTGTTATAACTGTATCAATAAGCCACCCAGAGAACAATTTAACATATTGTTTCAAATCATTGTAGGGCAGCTTTAAACTTTCTATTCATCAAAGAATCCTGAAAAAAGTATGACTGTTTCCACAAAAAGCAGCACAACTATTTTCAACATTGATAATAATCAGAAATGAGTGATTTCTGAAGGATCATGTGACACTGAAGCCTGGAGTAATGATGCTAAAAATTCAGCTTTGATAACAGGAGTAAATTACACTTTTAAATATTTTCATAAAGAAAACAGTTAATAACTTTTTTATTCTCTGCAGTACTTTAAAAAAATCGAAACGACCCAAACAGACAGACAGATGGATAGACAGATAGTGTACACTATTTCTTCTATCGCCATACTAATTTCAAGTGTATGTATACACATGTAGTATCTGAGCATTTATTCATTCATTAGTTGGAAATATTCAGCCCAAATTTTAAAAATATCCCATTGGAACATGCTGCTTGTATTTGGCATGGGTTAGTGAAACGGTCATTAAACCCACTGTGCCAGAATCACTCTGTGGGTCTGTGTTCACTCAGAGAGTCTAATTAGAGAGCGGGGGAGCAGGAGTATTCTGGATGTTTTTCCACAGAAACAAAAAGTCAGCATTACTCTGCTATCATCAGTCAGTTCTGGATAGTTTAGCCTGAGACAAAAGTTCAGATTCTGAACAAGCCCGGAGACATGACCGTACCAGACCGAAATAAAGAGCCCATGTGCTGTGGAAGACACAGTGTCACAGATGCATATGAATTTTTGCTCTGTAATAAATGTACTTCTATATACCCCTACTGTGGCACATACAGCAAACAAGTTGAGACAGATCAATAGAGGCCCTTGCCGTATTAACCACATCTTCACAATAAACAAAGCTGACAGCAGACGCCACGCTTTTGAAGAAGCGCAGAGGAGGACACGCTTGATTATGTTTGGAGGAGAGCGGAGAAAGGGACTTCCAAAGGACAAGATTCATCGCTGTCATAAATTAATCATGACAGATGTGCTGTATTCTCGGGAAGAACGTGCTGAACCGAGATCTGTTTCAAAGCCTGTTTGAGAAGGTACGACTCCTCAGAGCATTCTGACCTCTTTCTGACTCAGGATTCAAGAGCTGTGTGCAGCTGGCATGTGAAATATTAGATCTGGAGGACATAAAGCCGCTGGGAATTTATTTCCCATATCTAATGTTTAGGGTTAACTATATCTACATTGTTTGTCAAAAATGAATAAGAAAACAAGGAAAGAACCACTGAAAAATATATATAACACAATTTTTTCTCAGTCACTTTGGTGCATTTCTCATGATCACAACCGAAATTCTCAAATTGCAGTTACAGTATGTACTGTTGTCTGTTTATCAATTGCTTATGTTGATCAAAATATACTAGCCTCATTGGTTCCCAGTTGAAAAGTCTTACCCCTCAAAACATTTGGGCATTAGTTTCTTGCAAGTCATTAAACTGTCAGCATGTTTACTGAAAGGGGGATTCTGAAATCCACTGCCGATTTAATATACCTGTATATTATATATATATAAAATTATAAAGCTCAAAGTTCAATGCCAAGCGAGATATTTTATTTAACAGAAGTTCCCTTTCAAAGCCTACAGCGAACGGCCGGTTTGGACTACACCCCTGCACTTCCTGGCATGAATGACGTCACTAGAACCGTTTTTTGACTAACCTTCCGCCCACAAGTACACGCCAAATAGGGGGCGTGGTCTTGTTGCTCTCCCACGTGGAGAAGAGCGCGCATTCAGCGCTTGCATCTCCCTGTTATGGTAAGAGGCGGGACCTATCCGGACAAAGTGCGCTAAGCTGCCGTCCAATCACAACACGGGAAGCGCTGGCCCAATCAGAACTCGTTACACATTTCTGAAGGAGGGACTTCATAGAACAAGGAAATCATCAGGCCGTTTTTAGGACAGAGGAAACAGCGCTGTACAGATAAGTAAATTGTGTGAAAAATACTGTGTTTTTACACGCAAAACATGAACTCATGTTATATTGCACACTGTAAACATAATCAAAGCTTTAAAAACACATGTAGAACGGGACCTTCAATATTTATCTTCCTATATTATTATAATGATTCCTTCCAGTTATGATTTTGGTCTGAGGGTCTGGCCTAGAGATCTGTGGTGCGTCACTAAAACACTTGATAGCAACATGTGTCGTGTGTTTGGATTTTTGAGGTATCACACACCCCTAACATGTCAGGAGTGCAGTAACAGTGTTTGCTCATTTAGTCCAGCATCCAGATATGAAATATGGATTTGTCTTTAATTTAATTTATTATATTATTAATTTTATATTTCCTTTTACTACAGAGTCAAGATTAATATTGCCTGTAAAACTGTCTGTACCTCTCACTGAGAGAAAGCACATGCTATCAGTATGTTTTGGTTAGAACTGGAGCCTAATCAGCTCCAACCTTGGAAAGACTGTGTATATGTGTATGCGCGCAATAGTCTGTGTTAAAGATCAGTGTTGAGAATGGTGTACAATGGGCATCCTAAGAAATTGATGGACTTGTTGTTCTTCAAGCTGGCGCCTGGTCCAGACCTCGAAGGTCACTACGGGCCTAATTCTGGGGTAAAAGCATCAACAAGTGACTTGCTATGGAGACATGCATCAGATTAACTGACATGTGTAAATTTACCATGACTGTGCAATGTCTCTGAGCCAATCAGAACCATCCACATTGCAGTAATGACGTGGATAGACCTTGAAAAAGGGCAACGAGGCGGTGAGAGGGGGAGCACGGCCTGCGAACTCCTTGTGAGACTTGAAGCTGGCTTCTGCTGTTAAAACTGCAAACTAAAATTAATTTTTCTTTTAATTAATTACACTCTTAATCAATGGTCTTCATTTTTCACTACTGGTCTTGGGTCATAAGCTGTTAATCCCTAACACTATACATTTCTATTTTTGTAAAAGCGTCCTGAATTGATGAATTGCAGAGGTGAATTTTGAATTTCATTAATGAACTGGGTTGTAAAGCATTAGATCAACCAATGATCAGGGAGTTCATTAAAATAGTTCAGAGGTGCATCTCATGAAGCTTCATTGGGCAAGCACATAAAGACAGAACAAAAAGTGTTACAAATTCTGACAATGGAAGAAGAAAGGAGTGCAGATGCATGGTGAAAGGGTATGGAGGCAAAACAGTGGAAGAGGTATAGAAGAGGCCAGGATTGCAGCCATGTTTCTGATGAAATCAGCCACTATTGTTCTCAATAATGTTCACAATCATGACCTTACAATGTCTGAGGCTGGTCAAAAGGTACAGCCGATTCATTCAAAGGTTTGTAGATTAGACTGTATGTAATCAGACAACGTTCACTGCAATACATCGTCTGCAATGACATTATACAGTCGTTTGTTGACAGACCAACAGTAAAAGTGTGACAGTGAATCCTGTCCAGTCTCTTGCAATTACAGTTTTTCTCCATTTGACTCATTTCTTGAAAAAGAAAAATTATATTCTCAATACAACATGGACAAACTTCCAAACCACTTTTGGAAGCAATTGAAGCAATTCACTTTTGGAAGCAATTGTTCACAACAGAATTGAATTTGTATTCTGTTAGCTAGACAAAAAACAACACACCATTGCCAATTAACCATTGTCAATGAAGGACTGGGCTAAGACTGAAAGGTGGATATTAGGGATACTTCAATGGTCCTCTACCATAGTAACAAAACATCTAAACATTTCGACTTGCAATGCTTACACAAATGCCACAGGGAGAAAGCAGTTTGGGTGCACTGACTGTTTAAATGAGAAGGAAATTTAGTTTTGACAGAGGCATGAGCTTTTGCATGTGAACAATGGCGAACCATCCACGTTATTTGGGCAAAAGCACTAAGAGTGTTGAGAACGTCCGGTCTGTTTCAAGAAATGAGCCAAAGCAATTGAGAAGGATCTTTGCCATTTTCGTGGCACTGACTCGAGTTTTGAAGCATGAGTGAACAGTTTTGGGAGCGATATTAGCTTTTGCAAGTGAGCTTTAGTGTTGTACTGAACTGTAAGACTGTTTTGCCAAATTATATGCCATACAGATAAAGTGCAGTCTTGTGCATTTTCAATCACTGTCATCAAAATCGTATAGCCATAGTTTACTTCTGAAAATACTAACAGGGAACAGTTTTATTGACAACATTGTTTGTTAAAAATGACACAAGGTCACTTTTCATTCTAATAGCACTGATATGTTCTTTGACTTACTTTGGAGAGATGAACTAAGCATTTTGAGCTAGTAACAGGCTTTTGCAGGAAATCCATTGCGTGGCTATTTGAATTAATTGTTTTGGGAAATGAAGACAGACAGACAGACAGACAGATAGAACAACAGACAGATAGATAGATAGACAGACAGACAGACAGACAGACAGACAGACAGACAGACAGACAGACAGACAGACAGACAGACAGACAGACAGACAGACAGATAGATAGATAGATAGATAGATAGATAGATAGATAGATAGATAGATAGATAGATAGATAGATAGATAGATAGATAGATAGATAGATAGATAGATAGATAGATAGACAGACAGACAGACAGACAGACAGACAGACAGACAGATAGAATCTTATGGACAGACAGATGATAAATAGATAGAACGACAGACAGACAGACAGACAGACAGACAGACAGACAGACAGATAGATAGATAGATAGATAGATAGATAGATAGACAGACAGACAGACAGACAGACAGACAGACAGACAGACAGATAGATAGATAGATAGATAGATAGATAGATAGATAGATAGACAGACAGACAGACAGACAGACAGACAGACAGACAGATAGAATCTTATGGACAGACAGATGATAAATAGATAGAACGACAGACAGACAGACAGACAGACAGACAGACAGACAGACAGACAGACAGACAGACAGACAGACAGATAGATAGATAGATAGATAGATAGATAGACAGACAGACAGACAGACAGACAGACAGACAGACAGACAGACAGACAGACAGACAGACAGATAGATAGATAGATAGATAGATAGATAGATAGATAGATAGATAGATAGATAGATAGATAGATAGATAGATAGATAGATAGATAGACAGACAGACAGACAGACAGACAGACAGACAGACAGACAGACAGACAGATAGAATCTTATGGACAGACAGATGATAAATAGATAGATAGAACGACAGACAGACAGATAGAACGACAGACAGATGGATAGACAGATAGAATGACAGACAGATGGATAGACAGATAGAACGACAGATGGATGGATAGACAGACAGATGGATATACAGATAGAACGACAGACAGATGGATAAACAGAATGACAGACAGACAGACAGACAGACAGACAGACAGACAGACAGATAGATAGATAGATAGATAGATAGATAGATAGATAGATAGATAGATAGATAGATAGATAGACAGACAGACAGACAGACAGACAGACAGACAGACAGACACAGACAGATAGAATCTTATGGACAGACAGATGATAAATAGATAGATAGAACGACAGACAGACAGATAGAACGACAGACAGATGGATAGACAGATAGAATGACAGACAGATGGATAGACAGATAGAACGACAGATGGATGGATAGACAGACAGATGGATATACAGATAGAACGACAGACAGATGGATAAACAGAATGACAGACAGACAGATAGAACAATAGACAGACAGATGGATAGACAGAATGACAGACAGACAGATAGAAAGATAGACAGACAGATGGATAGACAGATAGAACGACAGACAGATGGATAGACAGATAGAACGACGGACAGATGGATAAACAGAATGACAGACAGACAGATAGAACAATAGACAGACAGATGGATAGACAGATAGAACGACAGACTAATAGAATGACAGACAGACAGACAAATAGACAAATACAGACAGAGAGAACGACAGAGAGAACGACAGATATGATTCATAATCTCAGTGCCATTCAACTGTCTCAGCTCTAATTGTGCTTGAAATCAGACTCCTCTTTCCGAGTATTTTTAGAGTTCTTCCTCTTCAACAGCGTCCTCAAGCTGACAGACACTGAAGACTGTCTGGCAGTTTGAGTGACATCTCTCTCGTCTTATTCAGAGCTCATTAAGGGCTTTTATTCTGGCTGACGAGCAGAACTAAACAGCACCAAAGGACAGCACGCACCATACACTCGTACTGTGTGAGGATAGATAGATGGATGGATGCATGTAACGATAATAGCTTTAACAATGACTCCATGAAATAATTTCTTACAGGTATTTGTATGCATCCTCTGCATTTAAAAAGGGCAATTTTCAGCTTTATAAATAATCATTTAAAATGCTATATTAATTCAGGTAATACTGTTGCAAGCACAGCTCAAGCTATTCACTCACTGCACAACGGGAATAATGTTTCAACATGTCTGTTGTTGCATCACAATTAACAGCTTATTAAGAGACTACAGCCGCAGATGCAAGATCAGTCTGTTATTAGTCTGTGTTTGTGCAAGTGTGCAGTGGAGTCTCAGCTGAAAACACACATTATCCTGCCATGGAGCGCAACATTCAAGCCATTTGCTCTTACTTCCTTCATGTCCTCCCTTTCTACAAGTCTTCGCAACCATTCTTCCATTCGTCAAGAGCAACACCGCTCCTCTGCCTGCACGCTGTTTGTCTTTTATCCTTCAACTGAGTCAAACTGCTCAGCTCCCACAACGCTCATCAGTGACCTGCCAGTTCAAGTGTCAAAAATCAATTTATATTCCTTTCATTTTCCTGTGCCTTTGTAGATCTCTACAAAAGGAGCCAGGGAGATTGTAGTCGAGCAGATCTGCTATTGCTCAGGGCTATTCACTTTCAAAGACCCACCCATGATGAGAAAGATAGAGATGTCTTTTTTTCTAGTAGCATTTTTGGCCACAATCTTATACACTTCCTTTAAAAATGAAGGCTATGCCATTGAAGAACCATTTTGGGGACCCCAAAGAACCTTTCAGTAAACAGCCCTTAAAGGGTTAGTTCCCCCAAAAATGAAATTTATGTCATTAACGACTCGCCCTAATGTCGTTTCACACCTGTAAGACCGTTCATCATCGGAACACAGTTTAAGATATTTTATATTTTAGTCCCAGAGCATATACAGTCAATGCACACTTTACTGTCCATTTCCAGAAAGGGAATAAAAACATCATCAGAGTAGTCCATATGGGACATCAGTGGGTTAATTAGGATCTCTTGAAGCATTGAAAATACATTCTGGTCCAAAAATATCAAAAACTATGATTTTATTCAGCATTGTCTTCTCTGCCGTGTTCCTCCAAAAAGATTCAAACGGTGTGAATCGATCAATGATTCGGGTCGCTAATGTCACGTGATTTCAGCAGTTCGGATCGCATCAAACCGCCAAACCGCTCAAATCACGTAACACTGGCGACCCGAAGCATTGATCGATTCACTGATTTATTAACCGTTTGAATCTTTTTACAGCAGCACGGAAGAGAGGACAATGCTGAATAAAATCATAGTTTTTGATATTTTTGGACCAGAATGTATTTTCGATGCTTCAAGAGATTCTAATGAACTAACTGATGTCCCATATGGACTACTCTGATTATGTTTTTATTCCCTTTCTGGACATGGACAGTACAGTGGGCATTGACTGATTACGCTCTGGGACTAAAATATAAAATACCTTAAACTGTGTCCTGATGTTGAACGGTCTTACAGGTGTGAAACGACATTAGGGTGAGTCATTAATGACATCAATTTCATTTTTGGGGGAACTAACCCTTTAAAGAAAAAAAATGTCTTAGTGTAAGAACCCTTTTTCCACAACAAAGCACCTTTTGTGAGATGAAAAGATTCTCTATACTATGAAAGGATGTTAAATAAAGAACCTTTATCTTTAAGAGTGTATTCAGTTTTTTATGTGATGTCACACACATATAGGTCCGCCCACCTAAAGGGCAAAACAAGGCTTTCCTCCACTGTCCGCCAGTTACTTTTTACCAGGTTTATGCTAAGTAAAAAGACAGCAATATTAAAATAACAAATTCACTACAGGCAATTTCTTTCTTGTGTTTAGCACAAAAGAAGATATTTTGGAGAATGTCTATAACCAGCTGACAGGACCCTGTTGACTTCCATAGTGTTGAAGAAAAAACAAATAAATAAATGAATAAATAAATAAATGGGGTCCCATCAACTGGTTATAGACATTCTTCAAAATATCTTCTTTTGTGCTAAACAGAAAAAAGAAATTCATACAAGTTTGGAATAACTTGAGGGTGAGTAAATTATAAAAAAAATTTTGGGTGAACTATCCCTTTAATATGATTGAAATACTGCAGCAGGTGATGTATATGGATCACAAGTGCCCAAAACTTGCATTGTGTTCAAATAAATGTAAGTTTATAAGTTTTTCCTTTTCTTGTGATCTAAATACTTGGGGCTTCAAGGAAAATTGACATGCCTGTGCTGCAGTTCGCTAGTCACATGGAAACTATAAATTAACATTTACTTTTTCAAATCATTCTTGTTCAACTTGTTGCTTTTCTATTTTTAACAGCATTTTATGATTTTGAGACACACTTTTAAAGCAAAGGTCTAAAGGTTTTATTTTACTGTTTTTGTGGACATTTTGTCACCCCAAGTGAGCCAAAGCAGACCCAGAGACAATGCAAAAGCACCTGTTGCAGTGTTGCGCCCTCTGCTGGATCTTATAAGAACTACAAAACAAATTAAAAAGACTTAAAATGACAGTGCTTGTGTGTTTTCATGTTCCCCATCCCTGGTTACTATTTGCTTCAGTTTAAAAAAGAGCAGTATGAACATTCTTCAAAATTTCCCATTATAACAACCTGAGAATTTGTAAGTGAATAACAGATGATCTTTCTCTTAAACACACACACACACACACACACACACACACACACACACACACACACACACACACACACACACACACACACACACACACACACACACACACACACACACACACACACACACACACACACACACACACACAGTAGTGAAAGGGCCAGACCTTAGATTTACCCTTCCATTAAGTTGTATAACTGGCTGTTATGATGTTTCTTTCACATTCCCAGCTTCCGTGCTTTTTGCATTCGCCTTGCTAAAGTGAGTCATGGCAGTAGTTGAATGCACTACATGAAAAAAGAAAAAAAATCAATGTGGCTCATCAAATAATCATATATGCATTCTGCAAGACCACAGATCCGTCGGTGTGTAGACAGATGTGCGGGCGAATTACTGAAAGAAAGCGGAAGGCAGCAGCAAAGAGAAGATTTACACATGTGGGGGAGAGAATCTAAAAAGCATAGCATAGAGACGGGATCAAGATCCAGCTGATTGGTATCCATAGTAACAACAGTGGAGGCAAGTGTCGTGATGTGCTTGTGATGCACACGCAACGTTCAGTGCACAAGCTCACACACAATAACACTCACAAAACCAATTCAGTCCATTATCCTTCCATCCTTCATGAAACAAAGAATGAAAGAAACTGGATCTGAATCATAGAAATCATTTAATGATTATTTTATTTATAAAATTCTCGTGTATATATATATATAGGCCTACACACCCTACAATTCAAAAGTTTAGGGTCAGGAAGGTTTTTTCTCGTTTTATTAATCACTTTTATTTAGCACAGACACATTAAATTGACCATGAATATAAAATAAACACTGTTCTTTTAAACCTCGTCTTCAACAAAAAAAAAAATCCTGAAACAAATATGTATTACAGTTTCCACAGAAATATGAAGCAGCACAACTAATTTCAACATTGATAATAATCAGAAATGTTTCTTGAGCATCAAATCATTATTAGAATGATTTCTGAAGGATCATGTGAGGATCATGAGGATCATGTGACACTGAAGACTGGAGCAATGATGCTGAAGATGTTGGTTGCCAGCAATTGTAAACTGTTTACTGGTCTTTTACAGTTTTAATCAATTGTTTACACACATATACTGGTACTTGAGACACAATGACCACAACATGTAACTTTTGCACCAACCCCCTGAACCAATTCTGCTAAACAAGCACAATTCTACTTTATACTCAAATTGCAGTTTTAAAATGTGCACACCGACTCATCACATGGGCAAACACCTGTCAAACAGAGCTTCATCATAAAAGGGCAACAAGTGAGCTCTTCTGTTTTGGAGCAATGTCAAGGGTCAAGTCATCTTCATTTATATATAGCCTAGGCCTAGCGCTTCTTACAATACAGATTATTTCAAAGCAGCTTTACAGTGATAATATGAAAATTAATAGACATAGTTTGTTTTGGCTTTACCAACAGCTCTAGTTTATCGAGCTATTAAAGTTATTGATCGAATCACTTTCCTTGTAAAAATCATTAACTCAAGACGCTTAAATTACACCTTTTTGACTGAAAACAGAACAGAAACAGAAATGTTTAATCCGCTCTTGACGTTCATTTACTTGTTTGAGACCCTATGTATTAACACATTGAAAAATAAAGCCAGAAATTAATATATTTCTATATTTATTGCCGTCTATTAGCGTCATATATTAATTAGTCAAATAAGGCTACCTTTTTTTAAATAGCTATATCTTATTAAATATAGGCATGCCATCTTTTAATTAAAATCTTAAATTTAGTCAATACAATTAGTTTGGCACTTGTTTCAGCCCAAGGGATCCTGTGCTGCAGAGGTGGCAATGCAGCATCTCAAGTTGCTTTAGATGTATTTACACAATTTAATGCTGAGAGAGTTCTGTAAATACATTCACACAGCAAATATATAGCCTCATGCAATGACATTAGTTTTGTTTCATACAAAATGCTTTGAATACAGAAATATGAAATAGAATTACAAGATGAAACGAATATTAAATATTGCCAGTAGGTGGCAGCGAGTCACTGTGTTAATGAATGAGTCATTTTATTCATTATCAGCAGTCAGCTGATCACTTCACTACAACATTCTCTCTGCTCTGTCCAGTGAGTTGCGCATTTTTGGCACACATATTTCAAGAGTTGATCAGCTAATGGTGTGCCAAATGTGACAGCAGATGCAATGTAAATTAATTAAATGTATTATGAGAAACAAATTCCACCGCACGCAAAAGCATAGGCAGAAGAAACAATAAATGTGTCGTGCCATATATTAAACTGATTGTTTGATGAGATAGCCTATAGACCCAGATGAAATGTCCGATACATTCTCTCCGTGCTGTCCAGTGCGTTGTGTCGCTCCAGCTAATTTTTTTATAGTTGGTAAGCTAAATAAAACAGCGGTGTGGCAAATACATAGCTAGGAGTAGTTGTGGGAGCAAATGCCACGTAAATTAATATTTATTACTATAAATTTATATTTCTCTGCACATGAATGTGAAAGCTCTGTAGGCTCTGCTCTGGAGGTTGTGTCAAGCCATTATTAGTCTGGCTGTTTGATGAGAATGAGTTTAAAGGGGGGGTGAAACACTCAGTTTCAGTCAATCTCATGTCAATCTTGAGTACCTATAGAGTAGTACTGCATCCTTCATATCTCCAAAAAGTCTTTAGTTTTATTATATTTATAAAAGAAATATGGGCTGTACCGAGTCTTTCCGGAAAAAAACGAGCGCCTGGAGGCGTATCGTGTGGGCGGAGCTAAAGAATGACGAGCACGCAAAGCGGTGACGTCCTCAAGCGTGGAGAAACCCATGGCTATCGAGCTCAGCTAATACAGATAATGATCCACAATCAAATCTGAGGCAGAAATAAATTGAACAGGAGAAACGGCAACAGCAGGACGTCCGTCTCTGTGGTATGTACTGTATTTAGTGGCCTGTCAACATTTGTGTGTGTTTACTCGCAGTTAATGAGGACATGATTCGGTTTATGGACTATTGTATGCGACTAAACCTTAGCAGTAGCAAGCAAAGCAGTTTTGCACGTCAGACTAGTGTAACGTTATACATAGAACAACAATGGAGTAACCGTTAGCGCATTTGAATGACGAAGCACGCGATCGTGTCGTTTACTGATGTTTACTCACGTGACGATAGCCAACAGCAGAGACATTTGAAGCAGTTTAACTCAACGGCTGCTTCCAAAGCAGGACCGAACCTTTAGCACTGGGACCGCTCCGTCAAAAACACACTTCTTTGGTATGATTTGGTGAAGTCCTGTGACAGCAGTGAACGGTGGAGATCCACTTGGAGACGCGACTGAAGCGATGTTGTGAAGCTTCCCGTCATTTCTGCGTTCAAATCGGTTCAAATGCAGCGCTGCCTTCCCGGAATGCTGTGCTGAAGCGTTGAAGTCGCTTGATGTCACCCATAGGAATAAAGTGGAGCGTGGCGCAGACTATAACGACATAAGTGTTCACGGAGAAGTGGATCTGCACCTGAGAGAGTGTTTATGGGCATGCATTTCCTCTCTCTCCCTCTAGTCACGCGCGCGCGCACCCTACTGGGAGAAGAGCCCGTACGGCCCATACAAGGACCTTCCGCTCTATTAACGTCAAGCTGAGCCATACTCGAAAAAAACTCTCCGAAACTTGTGAGAAACCGGAAGGAGTATTTTTAACACAGAAATACTCCATCAAACGTCCAACATTAGTTTTTGAAACTTTGTCTATGTTTAGGATGGGAATCAAAGTCTTTAACAGTGTAAAAAGCTCAGTATGCATGAAACAGCATTTCACCACCCCCTTTAAATGTAGTTGCAATAAACTCTGTTAATAATCTGTATACATGCATTGGATAGATAGCTAGTATTCTGTTGCCCAATGCGCGGAGCTAAGAACTGAAGGCGAGGCTTGATTTTTGGTTGACCAATCAGCGGAAAGGGGCGTTTTGTTCCGCCCATGTTGAGATCAAATATTCAAGCTGTTTATCCATTTTGGGTTTATTGTTTTTCCATTTGGCAGATTAGAACAAAGTGTGATTAAAACAAAAATAAAAATATTAAGAAAACGACTCGAGATTTGTTTATTTATTCTCATAGAGGGTTGAATATGTAATAAATGAATGCTTTCTTTGTTTTTCCGTTTAGAAGACAAAAAGGAAAAAAACAAATTATCTGAAGTTACACAGACCCTAGTATTGATATGTTTTGTGTGTGTCATTTGAAAACAAAATACCATTTTGAGAAGAAATAACATTGTTTTGAATGTAAAATTTCATTTAGCAGGAGAATTGAAGGGGTTTGCCCATTGTGTGTTTTTTGATTAGAGTTCTGAGAGTCTGAGGCAATGCTTTCAGAAAATGTGTGCAAACAATCGAGAAAAACTGAAAAGGGCTTAATCCGTGTCGGGGCAATACATTACAAGTACCTTGAGTTACGTAATCAGATTACGTAATCAGAAGTAAATTGTAAAGTAATGCATTACTTTTGTCTTTTTTGTCATGTATGACAGTTAGGGGAAGTTAGATTACAGTTTGTTAAGTTATAAATGGATATTTTTCTTACACAAATGTATGGCTTTGCTTCAGTATGGCTTTGTATGGCTTTGCATGCATATATATATATATATATATATATATATATATATATATATATATATATATATATATATATATATATATATATAAAACTATATATAGCTAAGTAATGCAATTAGTTTGTTTTTAAGGGAGTAACCCAATATTGTGATGCATTACTTTTCAAAGTAACTTTCCCCAACATTGGTCTTAAACATTTTTATCACAAATCACTGGTCAGGAAATTATCACAAATTGCACAAGTACTCTAGATAAAGTAACACAGAATAGCCTTCCCCAACTTGCCAACAGCTTTTTCAGGAAAAATAGTCAGTGTTGTTCCACTCAATGTTGATGCCATCAAACACTTCATGAATAGTTGCAATCTGTCTCCCAGTTCATTTAACTTTAATGTGAGATCAGACATTCCCATTAGGGCTCAAATCTGGACTCTGACCAGGCCAGAACAGGCGTCTGATGGACTTGTTCTAAAGCCACTACTTGGTTGTCTTTGCATTTTTGACAGGGCAGGTGTAGTCAAAAACAACACCCAATCATTCCTCATTAGATAACAACTTTTCACTTGTGGGAAGCAAGTCATTCTGTAATTATCTCCTGCACTCTAAAGCATTAAATGTCCTCCATGTCTAATATATATATATATATATATATATATATATATATATATATATATATATATATATATATATATATATATATATATATATATATATATATATATATATATATATATATATATATATAACTCATGTTTCACTATTTTTCAAACAACTTCATATTCTGCCAAACAAATTATGTTTATGTTTTATAATGTTTTTCTGAGACAGCAGTGGCTTTTTAAGTAGCTAATTTCCTGACCGATAATTTGTGGTTAAGACAATTAAAAGCTTAGTGAGTTTAGCCATTTTGGGCATAGCCTAATATTTTTGCTGACAGAACAGACCACTGAAACTGTCCAAATGTATTTTTCAAAATAAAGCGATATTAAGCAAATTGTTGATGTGTAGCCTTTCTTTATATGATTAACACCATGGTATTGATCTGAACTTCACTTCCTCCTTTCAGGTCATGACATAACATAACAACCTCACCTTCACTGCAAGCCCATTGAGTGTTAATAAAAGTGCCTGATAAAGTTCCTAGATATAGTCAATGTTCAGGATTATGTTTATTGGATAACTCACCTCCACAAATAGGAAACATGGTACAATGGAGCTACTGCTCTTCACAGCAGGCTTCTCTTCTGCTGCCATTGTAGATCCCTCTTCTTTCTGCAGTTCCTCCTCTCACACTCCCACTTTAGTCTTCACACATGAAAGAGAAAGAAAAAATAACTGGTCAGGTGCTAGAAAATTACAATAACTTATTTTTCATTGCACGTCTGAAGCACCTCTCTTGCATCAAAACACAATCATATATGTAAAATACATATTACATTTCATAGAGTTGATTTGTGACGAGCATAATGCAACTCACTACGCGATGGAGCCTATAGAATGAAGTTTGAATGCCCCTAAAATAATAAAATATCAGGGCAAAAATGCCCCTGTATGAGTTTTTGTCTTATATCACAGGATAGCAATAGCATGAGAAAACGAGCACAATATCAGTGTACGAGTACAAATGTGATACAGTGAACAGTTAAAAAAATCTAAGTTAATATTGTTATATTTTATACAATATTTTTCACAATATTGTCTGTTTTTGTTCAATTTTGCCATAAAAAAATATTACCTATAAAGCTAGAGAAGAACTGTTGTGCATTTCCGAGCAGTTTAGTTACTGAATGAATCCGTGTTTTGAGCGAATCAATCGGATGAACCAACGATTCAATGGCCCATTCATAAAGAGAGTCATTTACTTCATTCCTGAATAAATCAGCCATTTAAACAGATTATTGTAAATACGAGTTTCCTAGGTAAAAATTGCACATGAACACCCTCACATTTTGAAACTTGAACATTTCTGACTCATTTATATTTATACACCATATATCCATTTATGTTTTAAAAAAGGCCATTATATGAATTGTTAGTGACTGATCGCCCAGAGAAAAAAAGCCCCAAACATGCAATGGAAAATATTTATTATTTACACATTAAAATAGGCTATTTATTGTGTTTCATGATCATTTATTTATTGTCTTTCCTGTTCTTGTGTATTCTTTATAGAAAAGGATTTTATCATCACTGACAGTTACATGACCCAAAAAGGTTTTAAATATAAATGGTAAACGGAATTACTATAAGACTTGCTGTTTACAAACTAAAGGCGCTTATTGGCTTATTATCAATTAAGGTAGATGTCATTTTAAGAGACTACTCATTACTTTAAAGAGAGCTTATGACCTACAAGATTAACTTTTGTGTTAAGATAAAAACGTGCAACCATTTTCAACAGATTACAATCTAATTAGTAGTTACAAAGCCTACTTTACTTCAGGATTAACTTGCAAACAGCTGGTCTAAACCTACCAAGACCTCTCTAGGATTGGACTTTCATTCGACCGTGAACCACAGAGCAGCATTTTGTCAGTGGGTCTGTTCAACATCACACCGTAAACCTTTGAGTTCAGGACAGGGAAATGAATATCACATGAAGCCAGGCACTAAAGCCCAACGACAGAAAGCATCTAGTACATGCCTCCGCTTTTAGTGCGCCTTACGCTCACAGCGGTGGAGCGGTCAACATTTTACATCTGTCAGAGTGCGAGTCTTCAGATAATGTAAAAAAAAAAAAAAAAGGAGCACAGCATTTTTTGAAACCTTTCCTTGTTGCCGGGCAACACTGGAAGGTTTTCTAAAAAGTCGGCCCTTGTGTCGTTTTAATATCTTTGAGGAAAAAGAAAGCTAAAGTGCATGATCCATGAGAGAGACGCGCTCTAATGTAAGACTCCAGGAGTAAAATCATCCAAATATGACTGTAAACAAGACAAACTGGCCAACCTGGAAAAAGGTGAACAAAATGGGTCTCTCTCGCTTTTGTCAACAAGTGCTTTGATAAGTATGTAGATGCTTCAAGCTTAAACAAACTGATGAAGGTAAAGTGTCTGGAAGAGCATATGGTCTACTCATGTACGACTCAGACGGCAAGCCTACAGACCAGCCTAGCACCCATTACAGACCGTCTGTCGCGTTTTACACACAAAAAGCGCAAGATTGTAGTCAACATTGTAAGCTAGAATTCTCATTGTAAGCTAGAGTGCTCTTGAAGTTTTTATCAATTGGCCAGAGAACAAAGTCAAGCTTTAGAAGGTACCAATTTCACACAATGAGCAATTTTCTACTAGGTTAGCTAACTTTTTATGCTAAAATAACTATATAGACCCTGCGTGTTTATGTACTGTATGAATGCTTGAAGTAATTACACACGGAAAGTTTCAAGGGCATATATTATGTCACTTTTCACAAGATGTAATATAATGCCCCATTTACACTGCATGGTTCAAGTGACCCAATTCCGATTTTTCCTCTCATGTGGCACAGATGTGGCATGTGAACGTGTAAGCAGGAACAAAACGCATGAATTCCGATATCCTCAGATATCCTCGGATGTGTGCATTAGCGTCTGCCATGTAAGCGGTCAGATCGGATATTCCCCAGTAAATGCGAGTTGTACGTCATTGAAAAAAGGACGGAGGGCGAATGACGTCAACTCAGGTGGACACAAACTGCGATCCAGTGTTGCCAAGTCTGCGGTTTTCATGCGGAATTGGGCTACTTTAACACAGTTTTGAGTGCAATAGGGCGGGTTTTTTTGTGAAAACCTGGCAACCCTGTCAAGGGCTCTCCTCTTTTTCTCCGCCTTAAGAGAGAAATGTTTTGCTGACTTTAAAGATGCGTGGAACAGTGCAGACAGCAAAACATTGTGCAATCATTTTGTCTGCGTCCATTGCATATCGCGCTGTTTTACTTCCTTTCACCGGTTAAGATCGTCTTGGGCTGTTTTGCCAGTGTACAGTGTAAATGCAAATATTGGATACGGGTGGGTTTTGAAAAGCTGATTTAAGCGGGTTGTCAAAAAAATCGGATATGGTCACCAAATCGGAATTGTGCATCAAGACCTGCAGTGTAAATACAGCCAAAATGTCTGGTGTCCCCAAATTGTGTCCGAAGTTTCAGCTGAAATAACAAATATAACAGCTTTAAATTATAACTATCACAACTTACATTTGTACAGACAATGAAGTTAATGCACAGGTTAACTTGAACTAGTGAGAATCTGTAAGCTCACAACGTGGATATATTTGGCCTTAAAATGTGCTAATCATAATGCACTTAACAGATGGAATCTCTAAAAGTTTTTTTCCCTGAAAAATGTAAAATGCCTATTAGTAAAGAAGACTGAAGTACCATTATTTGGATAAGCTGACATTTTTTTGCAGAGCATTATCATTGTGGTCATGTGGCACTAATTGAACAGTTTTTGGTCAGAGTAAACTGCAAAATTGGCCAGACATCGTTGATAGTCAAAAGTCTGGCTCTGTATGACTAACTCATGTGAATCACAATCTACAGAGGCAAGCTGACAAACAAACACAAAGGCAATTACTAAAATAATAAATTATACAGAAAGAGCCACTTCAAAAAGGAGGTCTTTTCTAGAGATGGAGGGTTGCTGGATTACTGCAAAGTGAGATTAGGCAGCTACAGTATCCCCAGAAGACACTTGAGCTTCAATTAGTACAGTCAAGTGGAATAGGCTCCCAGAGCAGACCAACTTCAATACAACACAAAGCTTGGCCTTATTTTCCATTATGGTTCATGTATGAAAATATAGACAGATAGTCTGTATCAGCTTTCATATTACACTAGCGTCAAGAATGATCGTCATAAAAGGATGGTGAAAAGTAAAACAAAAACAGTCAAGGGCTTTAGCTTTGTATATAATCCTATAATAGAGCATTACTTGTCTTCACCAATACAAACTGACATTTACAACGGACAAAAAACAAGACAGACATGGTTTGGTAAGACAAGAATGCATACATGCCATTTTGCATATTATTGTCAGCTAATATTAGTAAAATTATACGCAATGACAGAGTGCCAAGAGAGGAGCTGTGGTATTGTATGAGAGAAGTATGTTAGAGTGGTGCAGGATATGTATGAGAGCAGTAGGACAGTGGTAATGTGTGCCATAGGTGAGACAGAGGACTTCACGGTGAAGGTGGGACTGCATCAAGGATCGACTCTGAGCCCCTTCTTGTTTGCGGTGGTGATGGACAGGCTGACAGATGAGGTCAGACAGGAATCTCCATGGACTATGATGTTTGTGGATGACATTGTGATCTGTAGTGAGAGCAGTGAGCAGGTGGAGGAATGTCTAGAGAGGTGGAGATTTACTCTGGAGAGAAGAGGAATGAAGGTTAGTTGCAGCAAGACAGAATACATGTGTGTGAATGAGAGAGAACCAAGTGGAACAGTGTGGTTACA
Source organism: Pseudorasbora parva (assembly GCF_024679245.1). Taxonomy (NCBI): domain Eukaryota; kingdom Metazoa; phylum Chordata; class Actinopteri; order Cypriniformes; family Gobionidae; genus Pseudorasbora; species Pseudorasbora parva. The sequence continues at coordinate 46,612,718 of NC_090173.1, read as the reverse complement.
GGGAGAAGAGTTAAAGAAGGTGCAGGATATTAAGTACTTAGGGTCAACAGTCCAGAGCAATGGGGAGTGTGGAAAAGAGGTGAAGAAGCGTGTGCAGGCAGTTTGAAATGGTTGGAGAAAAGTGTCAGGTCTGTTGTGTGATAAAAGAGTACAGCAAGAATGAAAGGAAAGGTGTACAGGACAGTAGTGAGACTAGTGATGTTGTATGGTTTGGAGACAGTTGCACTGAGGAAAAGACAGGCGGAAGAGCTAGAGGTAGCAGAGCTGAAGATGTTGAGGTTCTCTTTGGGAGTGACGAGGATGGATAGGATCAGGAATGAGTACATCAGAGGGACAGCACATGTGAGATGCTTTGGAGACAAAGTTAGAGAGGCCAGGTTGAGGTGGTTTGGACATGTTCAGAGGAGGGAGAGTGAATACATCGGTAAAAGGATGCTGAGGTTAGAGCTGCCAGACAGGAGGTCAAGAGGAAGACCAAAGAGGAGGTTTATGGATTTAGTGAAGGAGGACATGAAGGTAGTCGGTCTGAGAGAAGAGGATACAGAGGATAGGACTGGATGGAGGCAGATTATTCGCTGTGGCGACCCCTGAAGGGAAAAGCCGAAAGAAGAAGAAGATACGCAATGTTTGAGTCTAAAAATGTACACTACTGACCACAAAGTCTTAGCCTGACAGGCCAGACCCACATCAAGATGTTTGGTCTGGAAACTCACCATTGACAGCTCAATCCGAGGGGTGGGATAAACGGTTGTCTTTCAAACTCCCTCTGCACGGTGTGCACGCAATTGGATAGCGCTACAACCAACATGAGCAACGAAGGTGAGCTTGTTGAAAGATTAAACTTGTCGTATCTGGACGGCAAAACTCCGAACACATCTTCCCTTTTTAAGAATGACTTCAGTGCCGTTCTTTGTTCTTTTCTCAGAGAAAAGCTCAACTCCAAGTCTTCCAGAGTCACGGTCAAAGCTGATTCAAAAGACCGCCGTTCGCCAGTTCCTGTGTTTACCAGAAGCATGCAAGCGCAACTCTGCCGTCATTATGTTAAGCCCCGCCCACCAACTCTATACACGATGTGATTGGCCCGACCAGAGTTTGGCATTTACAGCTTAGAAGTGTATTGATAGTTGCTAGATGACACTCGCGGAAGATTAGATTTGCTGCCGCTAGGGTGCGTCTAGATTTCTAGGCTAATAAAGTCTCACATTTTCCAGTAATTCCACTATTCCTACTGTCTTACAAGATGCATATGTAACATTCATATTGTGTTTACTTGCAGATACCTTAAAGTTGCATGAAATATGAATTTTTTCAGTATCTATTATACAGTAAATGATTTATCCATGCATGCTCATCTTTTTTTTAATGCATGTGCCCTCATATTTAATCAAAATGACTTCTCCCTTTTGCAAACTCAGCTCTTTTTTTTTCTCTGATAATATGTTTATTGGCGCAAATGGGGCAACCTGTCACTCACATGAGATCCACCAATAGCAAACCACAGCCATCCAATAAATTCCACATGGACAAAACTCTGCCCATTTTGTGGTTCGAGAAGTTGTTTCACTCGAATATACATCCTAATGGCGAAGAAAATACTTGACCAACTTTAATCATGGTATAGCACCAAAAGTGAATCAAAGGTTTTGCACAACAAGGTACACTTGACTACTATCTGGGGCTAAAGGGTGTTGTTTTGGGTGAAAGCTAGGTGTTTGCTTATCAGTCCAAGTCAAAAGAACCCCTCAAAAGAGTCTCTATCATATTTAAGAGGCCAACAACATAAATTCCACCATGGAAAAAAAAAAATCCTATTGCTTACAAAAGTATAATAGCTCTCCTATCCACATCAGTTGTATGTCTATGCTGCCTTTTCATACTATCAGAATTCTCCATTACTTAAACCCACTCAAGTCATATTTACCACTGAGAAATTTAGAATTTTGATACTCATGTTTCCGAGATGGGCAGGCCACAAGCTTTAAACATGGCGGAGAGGAGAACAATTGCTGCTGTGACATTTTTTCCCACAACAACTACATTGTCTTTGATTGTTAAATAGTGCATATTTAAATAAATTAATAATCAATTGAAGCGAACTGTTTGTATTATACACAGCTAAAATAACCTGTATTTGACCGAAATTTCAGGATCTTCACCAAACTGTCTAAATAGCTTGGTGAATGTTTATATGGTTGTCACTGAATGGGACGCAACATATCATTTTGGCTAACCCTTATTGTATAAAGTTTTTTTTTTTTTTAAATCTTCTTTTGTGTTACACACAAGAAAAGTTTTTGGGAAGACATGAAGGTGACAAAATAATGACAGTCATTTTTTGGGTGAACTATCCCATCAAAAAACCATCATAAACCAAAACATGCTGCACGACTCACTCACTATGTCTCTTGTCTCGCCCTCTTCTCTTCCTTCCAGTAGAATATCCAATCCAACCATAATAAAACACATGCTCAGGAGCGTAATCCTCATGCTGGCGCGAGCTGTTGTAAGCACCTGGATTACACTGTACTTTACGTGTCTATTGCTCTACAGTCATTTGTTGATTTGAACGTGTCTCTGGGTTTCGAGCACCCCCAAAACACATGCACGTTTCAAATCACCACATGCATTACCCGGCAGCAGCATCGCAATTTAAAGCTATTAAAGGTGGGGGATGTATGCGAAGGCAATAAGAGCGTAAAACCCTAAAGGGATTTTGCCAAACAGGGTAATTAGAGCTAGTGTTTGGGGAATACCACACCCCCATCCTCCTTTTCCATGTCCTTCTGATTTCCAGCGATATGGGGCAGGGTGGTTCACTCCAAAGCGGCCAAACTCACCGTGAAATTACAGAACCCCTCTCGTAACGGTGACCAGAAGCGTCGGCATGCACAATTAGATGGAGAGCCACTTACTTCACACCCTGCAGCCGTCACGATGGATTCCTATGCGATCGCCATAACGCGCGTTTGCCATGGAGCTCCTGGTCACCGATCCAGCTTTCCTCCCCTTGTCCTTCCTTCTTTCCTCCCACCCACACAGGATTTTTTTTTTCTCGTGGAGTGTTTCCTCACATTAGAGCATGCAGATGCGCTCACGGTCTGTGTGCAAACCGCACTCGCATGCACAGGCGGATCCTCCTTAATGAGGCGTGAGAGATTAAACCGTCCCCTCAACCGCAGCTCTCCAGTGCGGCTGCAGAGAATGCGCGTGTGCGTAACGGGGAATCGAGGAGGGAGTCTGATTTGTATTCAAGCTCGCGCCTCTCTCTCTCTCTCTCTCTCTCTCTCTCTCTCTCTCTCTCTCTCTCTAGGTAACAATCGAAGTCGTAGTGAATGTAGGTTAATGTTAATGTAGGTCAATTTTTATCAAGCATGCCTGTCTTACAATATCTATATCAAAGAGTTACATTATTACACTCATTAGTGTTGTTTGCTATTGCATGCATTAGTGTTACTGTCAAGGATAGTAATGCATACAATATAATGAATGTACCCATATAAGACATATGGCTGGCAATAATTGCATATTTTTTATAAATCCAAGTCAATTTTACAGATATAGCAGGTGTTTAGGATCAAGTCTGATCACATTGAGCCGGAACTCCAGTTTTTCCAAGCAACTGTTCATTAGAAATGATTGACTTTCTGTCTGTTGTTTATCATAAGTTTTAAGGTACCCTATATCATTACCTCAAATGTAAAAGTCCATACTCACCCTGTTGTTCTAAACATTACTTTTTTTCTTCTTCTAAGAAACACAAAACATGATATTTTTAAATGTGTTAAATATTTTTGTGTACACAATGGAAGTCCATTTGTTTTGTCTTCAAAATGTCTTTTGTTAGCACATTAAATGCATCTGGAATATGAAGCAGTGTCATTTTTGTCTGAATGTTTATTTCAGGGCTCAAACTGGTGGACAACAATAGAACCAATATATCATTAAGACTTAAGGATGGACAATAGCCCAATATGAAAATAGCAATAACCAATAGCAACCATCCAGAATGGGTTTTGCCTGGGCAAGCACCATTCATAGGCCTATATTTTTCAGAAATTGGAAATATTTATTTGGAGATTAAAGTGCCAAACCTTTGAATTAAAAAGCTTCTGGATATTCCTTTAATATTATTTGCAAATAGCAAAGACATCACTGACTGGAGCAAATACAAATTAAATCTGAAACTAAAGCAGCTTGCATGTCTCAAGGGCAATTGCTGTGCATTATAGCAGTCCATTGGGTGCAAATGTGACTTCACCTTTTGCTTTTAGACTGTGTGTGTGTGTGTGTGTGTGTGTGTGTGTGTGTGTGTGTGTGTGTGTGTGTGTGTGTTATTGGACAGCTCTGCTTAACATCTTGTCAGGCAGCAATCTCAATCCCTTGAGTCCTGCATTCAGTCAGGCAGCGCTGCTCACACTTGATCACTCCAGTATGGGGGTTTTCGGAGGAAGAAAAAAAATCGATAGACCTAAAATGCTTCATATTGTTAGCTGTATAAGCAAACGACTGCATTATATTTCCCAAGACCTGACGGAAGAATAAAAAACAAAAAAGGGCAAACTCATGAATATTAAAAAGCATTGATGTATTATGCACAGCACATAAATGTTACTACAAATTGAACTTGAAGAAGCTCTCTGTTATTTGGTGTTTCTCTTGGCGCAAGATAGGGAATCACTCATGCAACTTACGTTCAGCACAGATTTTATGGGCACATTTTCACTGTTACCTGATTTGCATAATTCCTTCAGTGAATTAGGTGCTAAAGCGACGCAAACATCTTACGCAAATAAAGGACACCATCAGCGGGTGCAAACTCATTCTCCCCCGCAGTGTTATGCACAACGGGTAAATGAACATCATGTTTCATTAGAGCCTGTTTCAGAAGATCTTGTAGAACCTCGTTCCCTAGAAAACACGGCTTTCTTTTCTGTCGCCACGTGGGAAATGATGCGTGTTATTCAGTGCACCAGATGGAGAACTGATGCAGACTACACTGATGCGACCGGCAAATAAACGGCCTTCGCTCATTAAAATTCATAGCATAGCAAACAGTCAGAACGGACAGGTTGTATTTCTGCAGTTTTTTTCCTTTAACACACACGCACACACACACACCCATATAAAGTGTCTCCCTATGGAAGTAACACATTTCTAGAGAGCAGTGTTTTTTATATCTTAACAGCGTATTGCAACTTAAAAGGGACGATTTTTCTCATTTATAGATTTAGGCCTATAGGCATTTAACAGCCTGTACTCTAATTCATATTTTGATTATATTCTTAATATTTAAAGAATAACAAATAATAATATTTAATAATTACAGAGAGACAACATTAAATGAACTCATGTCTCAAAGCATGTAACATTACCGTTATAATGAACGTAAACATCTTACTGACCTGTTCCACCTGACTGCTGCACATTGATATAGAAATGCATAATCCGAGAACGTCATGTCTTGCCATCTCTTAAAGGGTTACTTCAGCAATTAGCATATGGCTTGATCAAATGATTGTGCTCCCCCCACCCCCCCAAGAGATTTATGCCATTTATTTATGGAAAAAGTCCTCCGATGACGCAAATATCATCAATTTACGTCATCGGAGGACTTTTTCCATAAATAAATGCATAAATCTCTTGGGAGGGTGGGGGGAGCCCAATCATAAATTATCCAGTAAGTAGCGTGGACGCGTTTACTTCAGCTCTCATCGGGAGAGCTCATTCAGCTCAATCATTATGATGAATGTAATCTTCTGCAACGTTTGTGCCATGACACTCGCGCGGTGACTCACTCATTATATTGAACATACACGTCCAGTTTTTAATTGTAATGTCTGTTCTCCAACTGAACAGATTTTATGAAAATGAACGCAGTGGGCAAATTGTCCAGTAAGTAGCGGTGGCTTTGTGAGTGGCCTTTTAGGATCGCGAAGCATTCTGGGAATTGTTGTCTTTCATCCCCATCTTTTCTCAGTCTAGATGGCACTAAATACAAAAATAATTTCACATTTCTGCTACATTACTGAGCCAGTTTAAATATAGATTCATCTTCCCAGCACTGAAGTACTCCTTTAATTATGACATGGCGTGAACGTATCATAGCTCGTTGTTTTGGTTCGGGAGGAACTGTAAAAGGCGGCTGCAGTTTGTCTGTGGCACTCGGTGACTGTGACTCTGTAAAAAAAAAAAAAAAGGACACGCCTTCCCTCTCTTCCAGTGAAGTAAGTGAGGCTGCCAAATATGTTCCAAATATGGCGTGTGACGTCTGTGCGACCAAGTGCGCGGAGGTATGAATATACATAAGTTGACAGGCAGGTATGACATCCTATCATTGCATTCAGACCGAATGCAATGATTGGACGAATATTTTTGGTCCTGAAACTTTCACAGAAGTACATGTTAAATATGTTTTAATATTTAGACCACTTTGATTGGTATCAGGATGTGAAGAGAGTTTTAACCAGAATAACAAAACGCATTTATGAAGAAAATGGTACATTCTTGATCACAAATATAGCTAATTTTTATCAGCTCCCTTAGGCCAATCCAATTCCACAATCCAATTCCAGAATTAAAAAATCAAGTATCTCTATCATTTTAGCTTTTAGAATAAACTGCAAAATAAAACAAAGATTGTGATTGTGTGTTAGAATGACATTGTAACGAGGCAACAACAGAAAAAGCACCTAAACTATCTGAAACAGTCAGCTATCAGTTCGGATTTTAGAGTTATGAATGAACACAGCACATTTACAAGCACATGACATTTCTAGAATTTGGACCTTAACAATGCAAAATGTGCATATAAACATAGCCAAGAGTATTACAATTAAAAAAGCAAAAACAGATGTATGTTGTACATCTCTTACACATCTTTAATTAGCTGGCACATTCAGTGAACGTTCAATAACCGGCTGACTGGTGTGGCCAATAACCTATATTGTGCGATGACATTTCAGCACACAGGTATCATTATTCTGTAGTGGATCTGAAGATCTAAATGATTCAGATAGAGAATCTAACCATTTAGATTCACATGTATCTGATCTGCACTTATTATGTATGAGGTATGAGGTGCCGTCACAATCAATGTCTCAAAGCATCCTAATGCAAACCTAAGAGACAGTCTTATGAATAAAACAATGCATTTCTTTTCTTTACACAAATTAGATTTATGATAGATTCAAATTTACAAATGATAAATTAATTTAATATTTTCAGCTCTCTTCCAAAAAAACCTTTCATAGCTCAGAAGATATTAAAAAGCTCAGTTATTATTTATTTTTTGCATGAATTTACTTACATTGTTAAATCTGTAAAATGCACTCTTTAAAAAAAAGGGTGCTATTTGGCGCTAAAAGTTTTTCTTGGCTTGTAATCATAGGGGAACCACTTTTGGTGCCAACCATATCTTTAAAGGTGCTCTACAGCACCTTTGTCAAATAGTGCTATGTAGAACCCATAAGAGATGCCATATCGCATTTATTTCTTCCTCAATAATGGTGATAAACGGCACCAACAGTAGTTCTTTGGCATGTAAAGAACCTTTAAAGGGCCATGAAAGGTTCTTGGTATGGCAGTGGTGCTATATAGCACCTTTACCACCTCAAAGACCCACTAAAAACACTGGGGAACCATACAGGGGCTTAACAGGTTGTGTATATGGTAACGGTGCTATATAGCACCTCAGTCATCCCAAAGAGCCACTGAAGAACCGCTGAAGAACCACTGAAACACCAAGATTTGGTGCTATACAGCACTTAAAGTGGTTCCCCTATGATTAAAAGCCAAAGAACCACTTTTAGTATTATATAGCACCGTTTTTTAGAGAGTAAAAGCTTTAAGTTAGTTAAGTGTAAGGTAAAAAAGTTAAGTGCATGTGTAATGGTAAATTCCCATACTATATGAAAAGCTGAAATTAACTGTGGAAAACCATGAAATGCAATGTTTACTGTTTTATTTTAGCTACTTGTGATGAAACTTAGCTCAAAACGGTGGTTGTCATTTTAGTTCAAAATGTTATTTTTGGCTTTTATTATGATAGGACAGTATCGAATGAAGCGAGGTGGGATAGAGTGAGGGGGTTATGTTCGGGAAAGGTCTGCAAGCTGGGATTTGAACTCTGGTCGCCCAAAGCACAACAGTGCTATATAGATGTCAGGCTATCGGTGCTGACCAAAATATTATTTTTGTGTTTTTACCATAAAAAAATGGCAGCAACATTTTATCATGAATTATTTTTTTCTATGGTGTGCGAGAAAGAACTAAGACACCTCACTTGGACTGGAATCTCAAGCAAATGCACACAGTGAGAGTCATTGGCACGGGTCTGGATGTTCTTCGCCGTGATCGCAGCTGCTGGCAGCTCATTGAAAATCCAGATTGTGTCTGGAACAGTCAAGCTGATTTAAATCATACCCGCATGATCTTCTTCATTATGTGAGAGACAGGAATCTTCCTCGGTCCACCTTCAGTCTCATCACGCATGGCTGCTTTAAAATGTCCCATCATTCCACTGAATTAATATTTCAGGCATGAGAGGTAAACCAAATGTGTGTGTGTGCATGTTCATGTGTGCGTGCCTGAAGTGGGGCTAATGCATTTCACTGCACACTTCAAAAAATGAATTTCCTACTGACCTCTATTTTCTTGAGACCGTCTCAGATGCCTTTGTTAGTATCCCTGCATTATACACTTCAAAAGGATAATTACGCAATGAAAAGAGTATTATTTTATACATTTATCCATATTTCATCAAAATCAATGCCATTCCTATTATTACAATAACTTTAAAGTCAACATGAAATGTAAATTGATTGCATGTACATACAATATATCAGTTTGCATATACTCAAAAATAGAAAATCTTTCCTTGTAATGATGAAACGATCTTGATTGATTGTTTTACTGTTATCAACAATGGCTGTCTAAAACTTATACAAACCAGTTGATGCAGCAAAAGAATGCTTGCTTTCCTTTATAAATATTAAACAACAAATATATAGATATTAAAAATGAAAAGCATTTTATAAGTGAATTCATTTTTTTAAAATACATTTAAATATTTATTATCACGTTGAAATATGTTTTTATTAAATATAAAAAGGGGTAAGAGTTGTGACATTTTTGAACTAAAGACTGTCTACTAAAATAGATTTCTTCAGTAAAAAATGTTTTTTACCGTCATGCATTTGGGGTCAGAGTGGAGCAGATGCGAGTTGGGTGATGTGGAAGCATGTCATATTTTAAGGCCTGGGGCTCCCTGGGTCCCTCTGAATACAGCATGGTCGAAATCTGAGTACAAAGTGTTTGTGAGTCACGCCAGAGCAAATCTCCTGCAAACAGCCAGAACCCTCGGGATGAGAAAGAAGGGGCATTTAGACGAACCAAGAAACTGGAGGATTGTGCTATATAGGAATCATCAAAGAATTATGGAAATAAAGATTTGTTGTCATTTACAGTATCTACACTAGTTAGTACACACTCAGTTGTAACAAAGAGGGAAATATATGATAAGTGTGTGTGTGTGTGTGTGTGTGTGTGTGTGGGGGTGGGGGGTGGGGGGGCATGTTTTCTGTGACGGACATGAGGACACAAATGTGTATAATGACATAGGTATGATATAGGTATTACAAGGAGAGGGTGTAATATGAGGATATTGGCCATGCTCCCACTTTTCAAAATGCTTATAAACCATACAGGATTAGTTTTTTTTAGAAAGTAAAAATGCAGAATGTTTCCTGTGATGGGTAGGTTTAGGGGTAGGGGCAGTGTAAGGGGATAGAAAATACGGTTTGTACAGTATAAAAACCATTACGCCAATGGAATGTCCCCATATGTCACAAAAAAAAGTGTGTGTGTGTGTGTAAATAAATATATATACAGGTTTATGTATGTGTGTGTCCTCACTGGAAACGCTCGGCTGATGAGGGTGCTGAGGTGGGAATTAATTTGACAGAATGATTGATGGCAGGGCACTGCAAGCCAACAGTTGCAAATATGAACACAAAAGAACAAAATTATGCTCTGGAGTATAAGCTTGTTTATTATTTATGCATTTTGGCCGCATAGCCCTATTGATCACATCAAATCACTGTATGGACTAAAGGCATCTACCGACATTTCCATGAATCAAACCTGATGTGAAGCAGTTATCGTCACCATTATCATGAAGCTTTCACTGAAATATACACGAGAAACCAAAACAGCGGCAGTATAATTATTGCTCCATTAGAAAGCAGCCATATTTGACAAAAATCGATGTTCATAAAGAATTTCCTGATATATTGCTGTGCTATTAACTGCATTTTTTTCTGTTGTCGTGTGATGTATGTATATTAGGTAATCAGGTGAAAGTTAATGCTAAAGTGAAGCTTTAAGTGGACACTATAAATCTGCACTTTGACTGAGATTAAAAGAGATGAGGGTTGGAAAGATCCCTCTGGCATGATGGCGGAGAGCTCTGTCTGTATTAGTCAAAACATCTGCAGACATCATGTCTCTGCCACCAATCTACCACAGTCCTGCAGCCTCTAACCAGAGGATTTGTAGAAGACCTGACTGTTGGCTGATTGCTTTCACATCTGAATATGAGAAACTCTATAACAAGTAATACTGAGTTGATAGAGGTTAACCTTCTGATGTTAGACATAGCCTACATATCTAGTTCAGTCATGAAAGTTTTGAGGGCGCAGGCTGATAGGCAAGCATTCACATCATGACACAAGCTTATTGGCCTCTGCCGATCCTGCAGCCTGTGTTTTCAACATTTAAATAGCCTGGTTCATTGTTTGCTGTTAGCTTATCCTGCAGTTCCTCTAAAAACCCTCCACCTCCCCCAGCTCCACCTGCCAAATCTGCTATGGGATTTATGAATGTATATTTATCCAGCAGCAGCATATCTTACATACTCACATGTCCATGTCTGTGTATCTATTAGCGGTAGCAAGCCCATACTCGCCGTGCAGCAGCGTAGATCTAGTCCATCAAGACAAAACACTTTAACCCTTAATGCATGAATGTCATCTCAACCAATATTACCTATTTGGTATTGTATATCTAACATGGATGGATCTAAACCAGGATAAAACTCTCCTGATATTAGATTAACAACTACAAAAGACATTTTTTTTTCAAGTTTGGAATGGTTCAGTTTGAGCAGATCACTGTCCTCACTGAGCTAATTTCTCAGGAAATTCAGCATCTGACTCATATACGAGATCTGAAACATATTCTCAAAATAAACATCTTCAAAATTAATAATTTGATCACTGACAGCTTCTTCACCGGATCCACAATCAAGTGGTGGACTCTGCAGTAAATTGCTGAGCCATTTCAAGTTTTGTAGATGATTCTTCCTATTCTTCTGTTTTCTGCCTGCAGTAACTATGAGTGAAACACCACTTCATCATTGTGTATCAGACATTGCCACCTTGTGGAATAAAAGTGATCTACACAAATTCAGTCATTAAAGATTCAATTGTTGTAGTGCACAAAAACTGTTAGACACCTCAGGTCCTTTTTCCCCCTAATTTTTTACAGAATATAAATGGGAAAACAGGCAATGTTTTATAATTGTACTATTTTTTTCTTGTTTTCTTGTTTATAATGAATTGATTGAGGAATTCTAAAGGTTGATGTCTAACTTGATGTGTAAAATGAATGAGGAGGAGGGTAGTGAATGACGTAGGACACTTAATTGCTATATTTAATAACAAGCTAAATATTTATCATGACTGAAATAGTTCCTTTTTTAGCTGCTGATTTAGGGTGTTCACAATTTAGTTCTCTAAATTCTTCTGATCCAGAGCGAAAAATAAAATAATACATTTAGTCCCTGTTTGCTTAGCGGCCATTTTTAATACCCAAACTAAAGATACATTAAAATGAAAAATAAAAAACTTTATTTTGTGAAGGAACTTACCAAACATCTCCCTAAAAAAGTGGGTCTCGGTCTGCTCATTTGGTGCGCACCAGTGTTCGGATGTCAGCGTTCACTGAAAGTGAAACATATTAACAGAGCAATCGAACCAAACCTGCCAGAGAACACACACACAGTCTCTGCCTATTGGATTTCTATGTGCACCACTTATAAAATTCCAGTCTGTGAGAAAAAATATTACATGTGATGACAACATAATACATATATATTGTTCATTACCAAGAATAGTGCCTTAAAACCCCCAGTATACACTCTTAAAACATTAAAAAAATTGTTATGCAATCAAACATTGGAAGTTTTTATCAGAGGAAATCCTCATGTTGTCTGGTGTGCCGGAGCAGATTGCTTTCTTTTTTTAAGGGCTTAAAGACTATATGCGACAATACAGCCTTCCCAAGAGGAGAGCAGATGAAAGCAGAAAATGAAATGGGTCGAGGAGAAAGGGAGTTGTATGTGGGCGAAGCACACATGCAGAGGACGACTAATCAGCTCTGTGCAACAATACCATAAAGTTCTTTCCTGGAAATTTTTGTCACAATGATAGGAACAATTCACCCTAAAATGAAAATTCTGTCACTATTTACTCACCCTCCTCAAGTCCGTACATATGACTTTAATTCTGGAATACAAACTGAGATATTCTGAGATGCATTTTAAATAAAGGTTAACATCAGTCAAAACTGTCAGTGTTCATGTTCTAAAGAAAAGAAAGATCTTTCATTAAAATGCAATAACTTAAAATAGAGTGAAATCAAAAGTAATGTTATTGCTCAAAGGTCGCTCTTTCAGGAGTTCAGGAGACATTAAAGGGATAGTTCACACAAAAATGAAAATGACCCCATGATTTACTCACCCTCAAGCTATCCTAGGTGTATATGACATTCTTCTTTTAGACAAATACTATATAAAAAATATATTGGCTAATCTAAGTTTTATAATGGCAGTGAATGGCAGCCCAAAAAGTGCATCCATCCATTAGGCTCTAGGGAGTTAATAAAGGCCTTCTGAAGCAATTGGTGGTGTTTTAGAAGAAAAATATCAATATTTAAAATATCCATGTTCTACATTACTTAGAGAAAAAGCATAACTGGTGTGACTTATGACGCTGGACATAGCATAAGCAGAAGTGCGAGAGGCGTTGCACTTTCTTCATAAATTGAATACGGAAGGTGGTCCGCTGGAATCTAGATATTTTACTTTATAAAGTTTTAAACATTGATATTTTTCTTACACAAACACTTTAGAAGGTCTTTATTAACCAGTTTTTTTTTTATAAACCCCCCAAGATTATACAGGTATAGTGCTGTAAAAGTATAAACTGCAGACTTTGGGAGCACAATTTGAGACTTTATTTAGATTTTATTCTCTAGAGAAGAGATGTGTGAGATTATTGGAGTCTTTTTCTTTGCATTAAAAAAATCTGATAAGCAAGAGACTTCAGAAAATGTCTCCATTTGTGCTTCATTTAATATGGATAAATTAATTGCATTCTAGGTTAAACAGAGGAGTTATAGATATATAATTTATGATTCATACCCTGAAAAAAGGTAACACGGGTAACCCTTATCATGCAATGTTTATGGCTATTTGTCTCTAACAATAAGCATTTCATAAATTAAATTAAATAAAAAAATATTAAGACAGCAGGGACATCAACCCATAAACCTCAATAAATGTGAACTGTCAATCAACAAACATAATTATGTAAAAAGATGAATATCTTTTTTTTATCAGAGGAAATAACTCTGAGCTCTGAGCATAACAACACACAACAAGAAACATAACAGAAACAATAAACAACAGCAGCATAAAGCCAGCAAAGAAAAATAATATTTTTATTTTAATATTATTATTAATAATTTATTAATGTAGCAATGCATGGGAACAAATCTGCATTATTGTTGCATTGTTCATATTCTCTGCTAAGCTAGTTTAACAAAATTGTTTATCTACAACATGTCCTACTATCTGTGACTCAAAAAACAATGTTGCTGTAAACAGCTGTTTCTGTTTCAAGCATGAACCTCATCGAGCACTGTTTTTTTTTTTTTTTTGTAAATTGTAATATTTGTTAGTCTAAATAGATGTGTAAACTTACTGTCTGAACTAACTAAGCACTTGTAAGTCAAACCCTAACTGACTCCAAATAGGCACACCAATTGTTTTACTGGATGAGATTGAGCAGTCACTCCAAACGCACATAAAGCTTGAAATGTTCCCAGGTTTATTTTTCTTCATGTGTATGAGAATGTCAGAGTATCACATACAGTTATTTTTTCACATATAGGCCATATACCAAAGCTAAGAAGAAAAGTCACAATATAAGCAAGCCAGTTTGTGCTGAAACACCTGCTGGGTCTCTAAAAGAAAATGAAGGTTGTAGAAGACTTTAAAAACAAGCCCAGAGCAGGTCAAAGTAAAGAAGCTGAATAATTCATTGAAGAGCCAGGCAGGCCTCTGCTTCCCCGAGAGCTAAAGACATACTCCCAACAAATGGTGATCAAACAAACCCACCAAATCTCCAGAGAAATGTTTGTAATTGAAAACTAGAAAATAAATATTTACAGCATCTCTTATGTATTTAACTACATGAGGATTAACTGCATCTTTATAGTTTTCAATATTTGTTTAAAGTTAAACAGTCAAGCCTGAACGCAACCGCTAAAAGCATTTACAACGTCATTTTGTAACACAAACGGTTTCTTTTTTTTATCCTCACGCACAGCGACAGCACTGTCTCACACTCAGAAATACATCAGTTCACCAAGAGTACAAACTTACCATTTTAGTCCAATCATCAGTGCATGTGTGTGTCACTCAAACTGGATATTTTTCATTATGCAATATATTAATCAAGTAATAGCCTACTGGAAAATCTACTTGCAAACACACTATATTGCCAAAGGCATTGGGACACCTCTCCAAAGCATTGAATTCAGGTGTCCCAATCACTTCACATTTAAAAAAATAAAAAATAAAATGGTACACTTGAAATGTCTGTGATGCACTTGATGCTTTAAACTGTTGCACCTTTTTTTATCTGCAGCCAAAGTGGATGGACTCTGACAAAATAACCATCATACACTAAACAGTTGATGGTGCAGTGTTATTTGGGACTAAACTTCCATCTTTTCTATGAAATTTCCATATAAAAAGCATCCTTTCACACCATTATGGAGATCAAAAACATCAATCTGACATGAATCTGTCAAATTCAAACGGAATCAGCTCTTTATAATCTTATCAAGTTATCAAAGTGTTTACTGTGCATCAGCTGCATGCAGTAATCACCAGTTTGTTTCTATTGACAATAACTTATTTTATTTCTGTACACCTAATGAATCACACACATGCCATAAATAACAAAGCATGTTAACCTTTCAGCTGAATGGCTTTAATGATTATTTATTTTCTTTTTTCTTTTTTTTACAACTGAGTGTCACCTAAAAACCACATATTTGCACAAAATGCAATGTTTTGTCTTATATTCTCATGTTGCACAGAAACAGATGACCAATGACTTTTGCAGTGTGAATTCTTTCCCACGCAGTGTGAATGTCAGCATACTCCAGAAGCCCATTACATTCTCCATAATGATGCCTGGAAATATATGACTTAAATAACAGCAATAACTCTTTATTTACTGCCCATCATTTAAACTTCTCAAACGTTGCTGAAATGTGTTGGATTTACACTGTAAAAAAAAAAAAAAATCAGGTCTCCAATTGAACATTTTCTAGTGACTGATCACATCTAAATTTTTCAGTTGGCCGAATTGAATTTCTGTGAATTAAATTGCATCAATCCACAGAATTTCAATTCCACCAACTGAAAATTTTAGATGTAATCAGTCACTAGAAAATTTTCAATTAGAAATGTTTTCTCTCTCTCTTTCTTTTTTTTTTTTTTTTTTTTTTACAGTGTAGGGAATGCTTTTCAATTATAATATTTTGTGATTTCTAAATAAGAAATGTCTGTGGAAACGGAATCATCATGGTAAAAGTTCACAAACTGAAGTGTGTGCAAGTGCAAGTGCCCTTATCAACCTCCCTAATGTGCATCTCGATCAGATTGCCCGCTGTTTCTCTATCTTAGATTATTGTTCAAAAGAACTGCTAAAATAAGAAAATACTATAAGTTTATAGCTTTCAATTCAGAAAGACAAAAACAGTCTCCTTGCACTGAATTCACAGAAAATCAATTTGGCCAACTGAAAAAAGTAAATGTGATCAGCCACTTGAAAATGTTCAATTGGAGACCTGATTTTTGTTTGTGTTTTTTTTACAGTGTGTGAATGGCGACTCAATCTACCACACTTAGGGGGAAAATAAAGCATGAAATACAGTACAGATCATGATTATCATGTAATTGTTTTAATTAAACTTTTTAAAAGTCTACCACAATGTTTCAAAATGAATGCTGGATGACATGAATATGCAAAAAGGTAGATTTTATTTCATAATATATCTAAAGGTAATAAGTACACACAGGACTTAAAAGTTACTAAAATATGTAAAAACTTATTAAAAAAACATCTGAAAACTGGTCAAGTACCAGAATGACAAGTAACAACAGTTACTTAGTAATAATACACTACATCACAACTGCCTCAGTACCAGAAAAAGATTTTGAAACAAAGGAAAGTTTGACCTACTCACCAAAATAACCATTAACTAACCAACCAATCATTTCAGTCGCAGGAATGAGGTAAGTGTGTTTTCCTGAGTATAATGTCCCTCTTATGTTCTGTCTGCAGTAAACACTAGACATCAGGCAGTCAAACGGTTTCTAGTCTTCTTCATGATGAAAAGGGGAAGATCAGGTCATCAGTGGTGTAAATGCATTACTCTATGTTCTTCAACCTGGTCTCACAGAATTCCGTGAAATGAACACGGACCCTTAACTTAAAATCCGTGATAGTTTCACGAAATTGCTGAAATTTCCATAATGTCCACTGAAGTAATGTCTATGTAAGTCAATGACAAGCAGCATCCGTAGTCCGCACACTGATTCCCTGCTCCAACACCTTATTCGTCAGTTTTTTTTTCGTCAAAAGGGAAAAATGTTGGTCTAAAACGTACATTTACACAGCATTTACACAACTGACCAGCAACAGAAACTTTCAGACGCCATCTTTCTTTTTCTAGCTCAACTGTCACCAAATGGAACGCATACAATTGTGGGATATAAATTCAACAAATTCAAAAAATCTGATGCCTTCAAAAATCCATCAGATGAAGGGATCTCACGAGGCAGGAGGTGAAGCTAACATTGGATTCAGACGTGCCTTGATGCCTTCCTACCCTGGAATGTGTCCGAAGGCAGCATTTTCCAGTTTTCGGTCATTGCCCTGGGGTAAATCTGAAACCGCTCCCTAAACTCTCGTTCACTATTCCCTATGTTAGTCCACTAATACAGTTCACTTGAAGGAGTGAATGAAAACGACAGCCGTTGAGTGGACATCGGCTGTAGCCTACACTCGTTATCGCCGTGCAATGTGGGATTGAATGAGTCCTCGAACATGTCCACTATGGTTTTGGACACCAAATGGTTGTCCCTTCAAATAGTGCCCTATTTAAGGGGATAGGGGGCGATTTCACATTCAGCCCTGGTTTTTGATTTCCATTCTCGATGTGAATTATCTGGGCTCTCATTTTTGACAAATCATTACTGCTCTCTACTGGAAAGATGTTGAAATTGAAGCAGCAAGTTTTCAAAGCTGCAACAGTTTTCTTGAAGTATATCAAAAGCATTTTTCAGCATTCATAAGGATTTCTGCCAGTATTATGCAAATCTCGCTTTTTGTTTTTAGGTGAAGTGTGTGATTCTAGCATGTACAAACAAATCTGCAAAAATAAAAGCTATTAACTACTCACCCTAATTTATTCAGGATCTTAGTCTTAAAATAATGTTCATGTTAACCTCGTCGGTGTTGTCTGGTTGAATTGGTTGAGATGATCAAACAAGCAGTGAAATGTTACACACATCACATTAAAACAGTTTGCATCTAAACTGTTGCCATTTGTGAAAACGTGCCAGAAGCACAATGTATGGCACACATCCAATGGAGCGCAAACATTTTTACATACAGTGATAAACTACGCCCTGAAAAAGGACTTAAAGACTCCAAAATGTACTAAAATAGACTAACAAATAATTTTAGGTTTTGATACATGACACTTTACAACTCGCTTGCATTAAACATGAAAACGCCTCTATAGCAAAAACACTACACTGCAAGACTGTACTGAAAAATTAACCCTGTTAATCTTTATATATATATATATATATATATATATATATATATATATATATATATATATATATATATATATATATATATATTTTTTTTTTTTTTTTACAGTTAGCATATTTACTTTAGAAGTACTAAAACATTAAAAAATAAAATAAAACACATAAAATGTCACTCTGAAAAAACATGAATGTGATTTACTATCTGCTAGATTCATCTCTAGGACTCTGATGGGCAGATTCTTCAAAAGTGTTCACACCTGTTCCCTTATCATGAGCCTCATCTCTTTAGATCGGCTTTGGTTGTTTCTCCTGCTTGTCGATTCCAGAGAGAGTTTATTGGCATCACCAGATCTCAAATCGTGGGTCTCCGAGGAAGAGCTCTCTGGATTCAATTCTGTTGTTAAAGAGCCTACAGAGATACAAACACATTGAAATTAGCAAGAGCCAGCTGACACAAACACACCGTCATGAACAGAAATCTGATGTGTAAACATATAAATTGTTCCAATCTATTTTTTTTTTTAATGGATGATAAATTGTAGTAGATAGCAGAAGAAAAGCAGTAACACAATGGGCTCGTATAAAAGACAAAGCACTTCAACTTATTTTTGAGCCTCATGTCTGTTGAGACGACTTCAGTTCAAATAACTTTAGAAGGGAATGTGATTCAGAAGTTCAGACACACACCTCACTGTCTTGATGTTACTGTTGTGAGAGACGATGCTGTAGATTTTCTGAGCCCCAGCGTCAGTGATGTCATTACCACTAAAACTGCAGATCAAAGAACAAATCAGACACAAATATTACATTATGCTCCAGATTATACTTTATACTTTGGGTTTTTCCGGTCGCTCACTCAATGTTTTGTGCTTTGTGGAGGTTTGGGAGCAGCAGATCCAGGCTGTGATTAGTGAGACGGCACTGACTCAGATCCAGTTCAGTCAGTCCCTCAGAATATTCCAGAATCAGCACCAGACCTCTACAGACCTGCGGCTCCAGATGAGTCTGACTGAGGTCGACCTCGCCACCCAGAGCTCGAGAAAGAGACTCAGCTTCCTCAGGCCCCACATGAGCCAGAAACTGAAGCAGCAGGGATTTATCACAGCTGAAAGACACAGAGCCAGAGATGATTATGGATCAGTTAGTCAGCTTGGGTGTGAATGTAATCTGTTCATGTTTCTCACCAGAGTTTAACAGAATGTAACACTGGGAACAGCTGGTCCATTCCAGCTGTGTTAATGTCACAGTCCTGTAGAACCAGTCGTGTGCTTTTGTCTGTGTGTGTGTGAGCTCTCTGAATGACTGTGCTCATCACACGGCAGTCCTCGTTGGTCAGATGTAGCGTCTCAGAGTCTGTGTTTGCTGTTAGATCACGAGCAGAATGGCAGGAGAAATCCAGCTTGTGCTGCAGGACGGAGAGCAGAAGTGCTGATGCCTCCTGCTGGACATCAGAGACACTGCAGCAGTGAAGCATCCTCAGTAACAGCAGCCTGTCAACACTGAACACAGACACACACTAAATCAACACAGATCCTGCGCATATCAATATCATCAAACATCATAAATTGTAGTTTCTTGTAAGTGTTTTGCTCAAGGTTACTATAGTAATAGTTTGTGATCTTTAACCAATAAGCACAGATTTGATTCTTAAAAGATTAGTTCACTTAAGAATGAAAATTTCTTGATAATTTACTCAACCCCCCCCATGCCGTCTAAGATGCTCACTTCTTTCTTTCTTCAGTCAAAAAGAATAAGTTTTTGAGGAAAACATTCCAGGATTTTTCTCCATATAATGGACTTCAATGGCAACCAATGGGTTGAAGGTCCAAATCTTTTTTTTTTATTTAGTATTTGCTGTTCGTTTTTAACACTGGGTCAATACTTCCACATACGTCACGTCAAGTCATTAAATTTTTTTTACATGTTTTTTTAATGTATACATTTTTTAAAATGACAGATGGTTTCACTAGATAAGACCCTATTCCTCGGCTAAGATCGTGCAGAGCCTCTGAAGCCCTTCCTTTGAAACTGCATTGATTTGGACCTTCAACCCATTGGTTGGCATTGAAGTCCATTATGTGGAGAAAAATCCTGGAATATTTTCATCAAAGAAACGTAATTTGTTTTTGAGAGAAAGACATGAACATATTGGATGCATGGGGGTATGTGATTGTTATCAGGAACTTATCCTTTAAGGAATTCAGTGATTCCAATTGCTCTTATTAACTCTGGACTCTCACCATTCTGGTAATACATTTTCCAGTAATTTTGAGGAAGAAATGGTTGGAAACATAAAATAATTTGAAATGTCAAATGATGATGATAATGTTTTCAACAAGGTTGTTTACACTTGTAAAAGGTGCTACCATAAATACAATCAAATAACTATCCATAAATGCATATTAAATTAAAATAAGCTGTATAGATAAAATACTAATGACAAAATAATCTGCCTTTAACTAATAACAATGCAACACTCCCACAAGGCTTTAACATCACCCTAAAAGCTAGTCAATAACACACATGCAGACAAGAGAAACAGGAAAGGAGAGAGATGGATATAAATCTCAACTGGAAGGCTACATCCTAGTAAATCTGCAAATCTAGGCTGCTATTACATCAAGTGCCATCGAGAACCATCTCAATTTTGAAGGATCCTTAAAGTCAGCCTTTACTTTGCATCATTCCTATAGCACTCTTTCACTAAGAATTAGCAGGAAATGAATTGGTACTTTTGGTACAAAAAAAGCATTGTTTTCTTTTGTTGTAATTTAATCACATAATGCTGGGTGATCACAGACTGTTGAATTTCAATATATTTTTCAATAATATTTTCATGCTGGGAAAATGGAGTGGAGCCCTTTATGACACCATATCACCATGCACACTTACTAGACCAGGTGTGTCAAATCCTACTCCTTAAGGGCCACTGTCATTAGAGTTCAGCTCCAACCCTAATTATACACACCTGAACCAGCTAATCAAAGTCTTACTAGACATATTAGACATTTCCAGGCAAGTGTGTTGAGGCAAATTGGAGCTAATCTTTGCAGGACCCACCAGGAGCAGGTTTTGACAGTTTTTCCTCCTCCGTTTTAAAAAACAATCACGTCCACACAAGCACGGTTTTAAAAAAAAATCTGTCCACATGAGAACGCAAAACTACGCTATGATTGGCTGCCTGATTTCCACATGGGTCCCATTCACTGCACCGATGCACATTGCACTGACTGAGGGATGCCATGGGCTCAACTGAAACCCTTCTACAAGTTCATAAATTTACTTTGGACTCAGTGACAGGTAACTGTATACACAGGTGCAGGGCCGAAGTGGACTGTATAGCTTCACACACTTGCTTTACTATTTTGTATTATTGCATTCTGGCGCCTTTGTTCTGCAATACAATGAAATAACTGAACATGTATCTGTAGGATATACATGTGATAAGCGCTGTTAGTGGAGTCCACCGCATAGAATCGACTCACGTAAATCAAAAGGAGATGTGGAAAATCTGACGTCAAACAAAGGAGAGAACGGCGCGCACTTCAATTTAAAAAACCGAAATCTCCGGTTTCACCATCTACACGACAACGCTGTAACCGGAGTTTCTAAAAATCTTCACCCTGGCCGGAGTTTTCAAAAAAGTCCGGTTTTAGTAACCGGATACAGCGTTTGCGTGTGGACGAACAGCCAAACCGCGTAGAAAAAGCTGCGGTTTTGAAAATACCCGTGTTCGTGTGGACAGGGCCCTAGACCTTCTCATTCTACCGTTCAATGTGGGGAGAACTCTAGCCTAAATGCCTCAGAAGAACTGGTAAAGAAAGGATGCAGCCTTCACATTGAGAAGCACCCGTGGAGGAAAGCAGTGAGACCTAAGGCAGGAGACTTGTCTGAAGAGAAGCATGATGCTCTCCAGCTCTTCCTCTGGTATGGAGGTCCACAGCAGGTTTAGTGAAACTGCAGTGCAGTGCTGCAGTGTGAAGCGCAGGGCCGCGCAGTGGACAGAGTCCAGCTCTCTGCTCTGAAGGTTGATGTAGTTCTCCACTGAACTCAACAGACTGGACACAAATCCAACAGAGCTGCTCTCATAGATCTCTCGGATTACAGACAGCATGAAGGTGGAGCTCATCCTGTACAGACATCACACAAATAATCATGATTAAATCTTGACCTTTTATCACTTATTTTTCAGTTCGAGATTTATGTGAAATAAGAATTCCTAAAACACTGCCATTGATTGGAGGTTTTCTATCATTCCTAAAGGGTTTTTGAGATAATAAATTATAAAGTAGTTTACCGTTTAAAGATAATCCTGTTCAGAAATGGCAGAATGCTTCTGATATTGCATTGGATGTTGCTCTTTCTGAAGTCCACAGTGATTAGTTGAATTCTGTGCTGCAGGAAATAGTGAAGCTCTTCCCAGCTCAAGGAACAGGAAGTCAGATCACCGTCCACATTCTGCAGGAAGTGCTGAGTCAGTTCTTCTTCCTGAGCTTCATAGACATATTCAACCAGCTTCTGGAGACTCTTTTTAGATGGCCTACACATACAGAATCCACTGTTAGATTGGTTATACCATGATAAATATAAAATCAAACACTGATGAAATTTGTCCTTCAGTCCGACCTGATAGTCACTGGGCCCTGGTGATACAGTAGGACAGATAGATAAACAGAATCCTTTTTGTCAGGTTCAAACACTGGACAGTCCAGAGTCTCAGAAAGATGCCCAAACCGTTTAGGACCTGTGACTGCTTCCTGTCTGATGGCCGTTCATTATTCGGATCAAATGTGAGTTCATTAACAGCAACAAAGTTTAAAACACCTAGCTGTGAGTGCTTGAGATAATTTTGCCAGCGCAGCATTTTTTATTTTCAGGTGGGATTCTTTGGTTGCTCTGATACGGAATACTCATGGAAGTGTTATTAGTACCTCGGTTCTCAGTTTGTTTTTTTAATAATTTTTTTCTATATAAAAATGTTGATATGATGTAAAGTATTTGCTCTAGTTCTGGTTTTAAATATGTTGTTCTGTTATGCTTGTTGTTGTCATCTGCTGACAATGTACAAGCAGAGTGTGGTGGTTGGTCAGAGTTGTATTTGTCCTGCCCCTCCTCTCCTCTATGATTTGACAGCTGGGTAAAAATAGACAATGATGATTTTTACCAAATCTCGGCAACCAGTAAAAAATGCAGAGCACGTGAGCGTGAAATAAACACATTGGCATATACTTGAACTTGACATATAAATCTGTGTAAAGATTTTACGTTTATTTCGGTAAGATGCATATGTGTGAGCATTTGGGGAAATATTTATGCTTTTACTTGTGCATTTAAGAATTGTGTTTTGAATTTACAAATCTGATTTTTTAAATGTGAATTGTGCTGTGCATTTATGAATTTTGTAAATGTATTATAATTGAGGCTGATCTGGCTGAGTCTGTGCAGTAGAGCCGCAATATATAAATCCATCCACAGTCCTGCAGAATACAGTTTACTGCTCCAATCTCTTCCTGAAAATCCCCTAAAAAGTCTGTTGATGCCACAGTAACAACTTCACTCAGAGAAGCTGTCAATCATGACTTCACACCCCTGTTTTTATAGCATCAAATAACTAGTTAGAACCGAACTTATTTTAAAAACAAACACTAACATCAGTGTGATAAAAACTACCTAAAATGACAGAAACTATCTTTGGGAAAATAATATTTGAAGTGTAATTTGATTGTTTAGTTTGTCCCATTAGGATACATGAGGGGGCAGGATGCTTACACAAAACATTACAAGCATGTGCTAAACTAAAGACAACACAAGAGCACCTGACCAATAAAGTAGATCACAAGACGGAAGCCACTCGAAAGCCACGGGCTCACACAAGGACAAGAAAATTCATGACACTGTGTCTACACATGATAAAAGCAGTGATGCTGTCTACACTGGATATGGTGTGGTGGAGAACAAATTCCAAACAGTAAATTGTGCCCTTTCCATTCCAGACGTACTTCCAGCGCTCACGCACTTTCTGATAGGCTATGACGGTGGCAGTTTTTTTACCACTGCAGTGGTCTAGGGCTGTGCCAGTGAACATAACCGCACCACTGCAGGGGTTGAGTAGCAACGGCGGTGGTCGGCCAAACAATTTTTTTAGTATGTGAATGCTGTTTTACATGAATATTATGACAAGTGAAGCACAACGCTTTATTTGTAAAATAAATAATAGGTTTGCAATTAAATTACCTTGCAGCCATGGAAACATAACAATAACATTCATGCCGAACGAGATAGGACTACTTCATTTATGTCTCTCAAGATTTGGGAAAATAAATAAGAGATTCCATGTCTAGCAGAATAAAATGGAGTAAGCCTTTTATTAAATACGTGGAAAATCGGGTTACCAGATCGCGAAACACAATGCTTAAATTTATTTCAAAGTTTTTTTTAATTTATTTTTACACTACAGATCACATTTAACAATCCCCAACCCTCACCACCAATAGCGTCCATACTGTCCAATAATTCTAAATAGCTAAATAAAGAAACAGATAAGCAAGAATACACAATATAGGAGTATCACATACATTTGGAAAAATAAATAAAAAGAAAATAAACAAATACAATAAAAATAAATAAATAAAATAAATAATTGCAATAATAAAACAGTCAATAATAGGGCATCATTTAGACAGACTTATCAGCGAAGTCGATAAAAGGTTGCCACATCTTAAAAAAAAAAAATTCCGATCCTCTTAATGAGTACCTAATTTTTTCAAGGCCGAGACAAGACATCATATCTTTAATCCACTGAGTATGAGTAGGTGGAAAGGGATCCTTCCACTTTAATAGTATTGCTCTACGGGCTAGCAAGGAAGCGAAAGCAAGGACTTTACACTCAAAAAAATGAACTTATGATGCTGTTCACTTTATTTAAGTAATTCATCTTGATTTAACATCATTATATCAGGTTTCTGGTTCAAATGTAATTGATTCATGTTAAACTGACTTAAAACCGTTACTCTTTGACATAACTTGATGTTTTTATTTTACATCAAGTTAAAAGAAGTCAAAGAGTAACGGTTTTAAGAGCTTGTGCTTGGGCTGAGGTTCTGCTAATAACAATTAAAGTTGTTTTAATAATAAAAAACAACTATTTTGGGAATGCCATGGATGTAACAAAACCATCTAGCCAATACAATCTTGTAATGTAAAAGGTTTTCTAAATGTTGTAAAAAAAAAATAGCATTTCACTAAATAAAAATAATTACTTAAACTGGATTACTTATTTTGTTTTTTTATATTCATTTCAGAGTAATCAAATGTAAGTTTTGGACAAAATTAAGAATGTTAACCTGATTTAACTAAATGGCATTGAATTAGCTTTACGTAAAAAAATTACATTTACCGAAATGAACAATGTTAATTAAATTCAACATAACCCAATAACGTGGAACCTGTTGACATAAAACAATTAAGTAAATCCATGGTATAATTTTTTTGAGTGTACACAATAATGCTGACAGCCATGACTCCTCTGGAGCAACCCCAAATAATGCCACCATAGGGTCTCGCTCTAATCTGTACTGGAGGATCGCAGAAAGGGTATGAAATATCGATCAGCACTACGACATCGATTGCACAAGGGACTAGTACCAGGGAACATTTGAGCTAAACTCAATGGCCCTCATTTATCAAAAGTGCGTACACCAAATTTCCAGCGTACACCCAAACCCACGGTGACTTTTGCTGCGTCCCAATTCGCCTACTTATACTACGTCCTAAAAGTATGTACTCTTTATGTGAAGAAAAAGTATATACTTTTGAGTGTGTAGCAGAAAACTATGCAAGCTTCGGGACATACTACTTCTTAGTTACGTGCATCCCGTCACCGTTTATCTGCCCTGTCAATCATCGTCAGATTGGTCACAGTTCAAATCCTTCACATTCAGTTTAATCTCCTACCGTATCGGAGAGAAATGTAGCCGCTCGTTGATCTGCCATTTGTGGGTCTTTAATGCAGAGACTCTTCTCATGTGTTTGCAGTTGAAATATAATGATGCATTTAAAAGTTAATGGCCAAACGTGTCATTACAAAAGTTCACAATGCTGCTGCAGGTGAAATATAATGTGGACAACACTGAATAAATATATTTTTGTCAGGTTAAATATTGATAGTTGGTCACTCAAACCCCTTTATCTAAACTTCTCTACTTAACCGTCGAACTCGCACATCCGTCATGTTTGTAGTTTATTAACGCTTTTTATCCGCGTTTGTAGTTCTAATCGAATCCTCGTCCAACTCGCAATGGGTTGTGGGTAATATCAGCCGTTAGAGTGCCCATCGATCCATACTGTGAATTCGGACTGGAAATGGTAAACCATCCAGGAATCTTTGGAATACTCTTTTCAACATACTACGATTTGGGACATACTAATTCTATTTTCGAATACTATTTAGAATGGATAGTATGCGAATTGGGACGCAGGGTTTGAGATTTATCAATATGGACGTTGGCGTACGGCACGCTCAAATCCTACGCCAGCTCAGGAGGTGGTGTACGCACGTTTGAGTTAGTGGGAAAATGCGCAGAAAAACAATTCCTAACACCACAAAACGCACTGACAAGATATGCTATATGACCCACTGTTAAAAACCACAACAACATTCAGTGTTTATTTTTGTGCAACATGAACGTCAATGTTTAATTTGTGTGACTTTACCAAAGCGTTTGATTTTTAGGCATATGTATTCCTCCAGTCGCGAGCCTGTGCGCTTTATCTGACGATTCAGGCCCGCCTGGCCCGGCAGCTGCGCACGGACTGGGACTAAAATAATTCAGACTGACAAAATAATAAAAATGACCTTCTTCTGTTAAATAATAATAAAATCAATAAAAACGACATTCTTCTTCTAAATAACAAGCGTCATTAATAATAAGAATAAGAATAAGAATCTTACAAATTGTCATTAATGTGAATGAATGGTACTCCACATCACATCATCATCACTATTGTACACCCCAATACATGCTGTGATACGAAATTAAATGCTAATTTTTCCAAAACGTGCTGTAAAAGAATGCATTGTGATGGTAATATCATCCAAACAGCTTTAAACTGCTGGAGTGCACTTCTCAACCCCCACACTATTAACAGTACTCGTAATTTGTGTCCATATTTTGTTTTTGTGAGCGCCTTTAATCCCACTCTTTAAACTCTCAAATAAAACAGTTTCGGGTTTTTTTCCACTTCCCTGGTGATGGTCTCGATGGGCGCGTCTCAATCATCTCACTAGTTCAGTAGTCAGGGCACTGATCAGGGAGTCAGCCCATTGACTTATGTCCTAATCAGTTCCCTGACTAGTGGACTAGTGAGATGATTGATCGCGCCCGATCTCCACGTCGGAGAAGTTTCGCTTCTTTGCCGTCTTCTGTTTGTCCATGACGTAAAATGAGGGCGTGGGAGAGGCGGAGACTTGAATATATAGGGGCGTGTTATTCTAATGACGATCGTTTTCAGCCACGGCATTTATCAAGGGCAAGTATTGCTTACACCTGGATTGCAGAGGTACGCACAGCTTCATAAATCAGGCGGTGAGAGGAGTGTAAGCATAATCTTACGCCAACATATACACCAGTTTCTACGCAAGATTGATAAATGAGGGCCAATGTGTACTACTTTAAACTGTTTAAGTGAGTGCCGAGCACACATTGATGGTGAGTGGACCAACTTACGAACACAGTTCCATGTGTCTTCAGAGAGTGGTCTATCAAGACCACTTGATATTTTTCCTCCCAAACCCTCTTAATGTTATCTAAAGGGGAAGATGTCAGATTGGTTATTAAATTATAGATAATAGAAATTGAGCCCTTTGATAATATATTACATGAAAGGAAACTGTCCAAAGGGTTTTTAAAAGGGATCTCTAGGGAGTCTGATGCAATTGACTTGACATAATGTCTTACTTGCAAGACTCTAAAGAAATCTGACATGGCAAGACCAAAATGTAGCGATAACTGATCAAAGGAAGGAAATAAATTAATTATCAAAAAAAAAGGTTTTGAAACTTTTTATCCACTTGTCGAACCAAATCTGATCCATCATGCATTGAAGGAGAGAGAAAAATAATTATGGGCAACAGGGCTGAGAAGAGAAGGATCCTGAAAATCAAACGATTTCCTGAATAGGTTTCAAATCCTCAAAGAGTGTTTCACAACTGGCCAATCAACCGAAGTTAAAGAAATGAACTGTAATTTAGCTGCAAGGAGTGCTGGAAGGGACATTTGCTTATACTCATTTAGTTCCATATCTACCCATGATGGTCTATTGGGCAAAAGGTGCCCTTGAAAAAATTCCACCAATACAGTATATTTCGTATGTTAGCGGCCCAGTAGTAAAACTTAAAGTTAGGTAAAGACATACCACCATTGCATCTGGGTCTCTTAAAAGTCCTGTTCTTCGCGATTCCATCTTAAACTTTAGTCAGTGTGTAATGTTGCTGTTAGAGCATAAATAATACCTGTAAAATTATAAAGCTCAAAGCTCAATGCCAAGCGAGATATTTTATTTAACAGAAGTTCCCTTTCAAAGCCTACAGCGAACGGCCGGTTTGGACTACACCGCTGCACTTCCTTCAGGAATGACGTCACTAGAACCGTTTGTTTACTAACCCTCCGCCCACAAGAACACGCAAAATAGGGGGCGTGGTCTTGTTGCTCTCCCACGTGGAGAAGAGCGCGCATTCAGCGCTTGCATCTCCCCGTTATGGTAAGAGGCGGGACCTTTCCGGGCAAAGTGCGCTAAGCTGCTGTCCAATCACAACACGGGAAGCGCTGGCCCAATCAGAACTCGTTACGTGTTTCTGAAGGAGGGACTTCATAGAACAAGGAAATCATCAGGCCGTTTTTAGGACAGAGAAAACAACGCTGTACAGATAAGTAAACTGTGTAAAAAATACTGTTTTTTTTACACACGGAACATGAACTCATGTTATATTGCACACTGTAAACATAATCAAAGCTACGAAAACAAGTGAAGAACGGGACCTTTAAATTTGACCCACCTCACAATGTTTACCTCTCTCGTTAGGCATGAATATATGTTTCCATGGCTGCAAGGTAATGGCTGTGAAGTAATATTTAATTGTGGACCTATTATTTATTTTTAAATAAAGCATTGTTCTTCACTCGTGTCATAATTTGCACTTTGAGATTCTTCAGAATGAAAATGTATTAATATATTATAACATTATAAATAAAATCTATTATTATTATTATTATTATTATTATTATTATAATATCCACGTAAAAAAGCATTCACATACAAAAAAAAATTGTTTGGCCAACCAAAGCCGGTGCTACTCAGCCACCGCAATGGTGCAGTTCAAGTTTACCGGCACAGCCCTGGTAGTAAAAAACAGTCACCATCACAGCCCCAATTTCTGACACAATAAACATAATTATAACGGCTGCTTTGTCGTGTCCAGTGTAGAACCACTTATAAGATGTGGAGCCTCGCAGCGTGAACACTGTAGCATCAGGTGTAGTGATTGTTAGAGTACTGTCACCAAATTAAGAATAAGACCAACCCGAGAAAACTCAAACTGTAAGTTGATGTAGATTCTCTCACCTCAGCTGTGAGATGTAGGGCAGACACTGAAGGAAACTCTTCATTTCACTCTCTTCCTCTGAACATCCTCTCAGCTCTACTGGTTTCTTCACTGTTTGTAGTTTCAGCACTTCCAGGAGGACAGAGGTCTTTCTCTCTGAGAGATCTATGATCCAGACATCAGGTAACTGGAAAACTGACTGTAATGCTGGAGGGAAACTCCTGCATGTTTGAGTCTCATAGTTCTTCAGATGTGAGCAAAGATCCAGCAGGAAATCACTCTGTTTAATTCTGTCAGTCCTTTCAGAAGGAAAAGAGCTGTAGGTGCAGACTGATGTTAACAGTTTCAGCATCTGCTCTCCTGTCGGTGTCTCAGTCTCCGCTGCTTTAATGAAGAGTCGAACGACAAACTGGACTGCAAGACTGATATTCACATTTTCAAACCTGTTTCCGCATGAAAAATGAGTATAAACAGACATATCACACAACTCTGACAATGATAAACAGTCAAAAACACTGTATTTGTGTCTTTACATGCTACTTTAAGTCTGCTTTGTTATAAACACAACTGATGAAGTGATTTAAAGGAAACAATAAAGACAATTTACTGTAAAACTAATAAATGTACAAAAGAAAGAAGATTTAAATGACAAAAATCTGCTACAAATACAAATCTAAAATACATAAAAACAATTTTAATTGATAAGGCTGTAAGTGACTATCCAAAAGTTCAGGTACCTCAGCCGTGAGATGTAGGGCAGACACTGAAGGAGACTCTTCATTTCACTCTCTTCCTCTGAACATCCTCTCAGCTCTACTGGTTTCTTCACTGTTTGTAGTTTCAGCACTTCCAGGAGGACGGAGGTCTTTCTCTGTGAGAGATCTATGATCCAGACATCAGGTAACTGGAAAACTGACTGTAATGCTGGAGGGAAAATCCTGCCTGTTTGAGTCTCATAGTTCTTCAGATGTGAGCAAAGATCCAGCAGGAAATCACTCTGTTTAATTCTGTCAGTCCTTTCAGAAGGAAAAGAGCTGTAGGTGCAGACTGATGTTAACAGTTTCAGCATCTGCTCTCCTGTTGGTGTCTCAGTCTCCGCTGCTTTAATGAAGAGTCGAACGACAAACTGGACTGCAAGACTGATATTCACATTTTCAAACCTGTTTCCAGATGAAAAATGAGTATAAACAGACATATCACACAACTCTGACAATGATAAACAGTCAAAAACACTGTATTTGTGTCTTTACATGCTACTTTAAGTCTTCTTTGTTATAAACACAACAGATGAAGTGAATTAAAGGAAACAATAAAAGACAATTTACTGTAAAACTAATAAATGTACAAAATAAAGAAGATTTAAATGACAAAAATCTGCTACATATACAAATCTAAAATACATAAAAACAATTTTAATTGATAAGGCTGTAAGTAACTATCCAAAAGTTCAGGTACCTCAGCTGTGAGATGTAGGGCAGACACTGAAGGAGACTCTTCATTTCACTCTCTTCCTCTGAACATCCTCTCAGCTCTACTGGTTTCTTCACTGTTTGTAGTTTCAGCACTTCCAGGAGGACAGAGGTCTTTCTCTGTGAGAGATCTATGATCCAGACATCAGGTGACAGAAAAACTGACTGTAATGCTGGAGGGAAACTCCTGCCTGTTTGAGTCTCATAGTTCTTCAGATGTGAGCAAAGATCCAGCAGGAAATCACTCTGTTTAATTCTGTCAGTCCTTTCAGAAGGAAAAGAGCTGTAGGTGCAGACTGATGTTAACAGTTTCAGCATCTGCTCTCCTGTCGGTGTCTCAGTCTCCGCTGCTTTAATGAAGAGTCGAACGACAAACTGGACTGCAAGACTGATATTCACATTTTCAAACCTGTTTCCACATGAAAAATGAGTATAAACAGACATATCACAGAACTCTGACAATGATAAACAGTCAAAAACACTGTATTTGTGTCTTTACATGCTACTTTAAGTCTGCTTTGTTATAAACACAACTGATGAAGTGATTTAAAGGAAACAATAAAGACAATTTACTGTAAAACTAATAAATGTACAAAATAAAGAAGATTTATATGACAAATATCTGCTACATATACAAATCTAAAATACATTAAAACAATTTTAATTGATAAGACTGTAAGTGACTATCCAAAAGTTCAGGTACCTCAGCTGTGAGATGTAGGGCAGACACTGAAGGAAACTCTTCATTTCACTCTCTTCCTCTGAACATCCTCTCAGCTCTACTGGTTTCTTCTCTGTTTGTAGTTTCAGCACTTCCAGGAGGACAGAGGTCTTTCTCCGTGAGAGATCTATGATCCAGACATCAGGTAACTGGAAAACTGACTGTAATGCTGGAGGGAAACTCCTGCCTGTTTGAGTCTCATAGCTCTTCAGATGTGTGCAAAGATCCAGCAGGAAATCACTCTGTTTAATTCTGTCAGTCCATTCAGAAGGAAAAGAGCTGTAGGTGCAGACTGATGTTAACAGTTTCAGCATCTGCTCTCCTGTTGGTGTCTCAGTCTCCGCTGCTTTAATGAAGAGTCGAACGACAAACTGGACTGCAAGACTGATATTCACATTTTCAAACCTGTTTCCGCATGAAAAATGAGTATAAACAGACATATCACACAACTCTGACAATGATAAACAGTCAAAAACACTATTTGTGTCTTTACATGCTACTTTAAGTCTTCTTTGTTATAAACACAACAGATGAAGTGAATTAAAGGAAACAATAAAGACAATTTACTGTAAAACTAATAAATGTACAAAATAAAGAAGATTTAAATGACAAAAATCTGCTACATATACAAATCTAAAATACAATAAAACAATTTTAATTGATAAGGCTGTAAGTGACTATCCAAAAGTTCAGGTACCTCAGCTGTGAGATGTAGGGCAGACACTGAAGGAGACTCTTCATTTCACTCTCTTCCTCTGAACATCCTCTCAGCTCTACTGGTTTCTTCTCTGTTTGTAGTTTCAGCACTTCCAGGAGGACAGAGGTCTTTCTCCGTGAGAGATCTATGATCCAGACATCAGGTGACAGAAAAACTGACTGTAATGCTGGAAGGAAACTCCTGCCTGTTTGAGTCTCATAGTTCTTCAGATGTGAGCAAAGATCCAGCAGGAAATCACTCTGATAATAAGCACTATATTCATCCCAGTCTTCATCAAAAGGGAAGGTTTCGTAACTGCACACAGATGACAGCAGAATAGAGAATCTTGTTCCTTTAACTCTGTCATTTTCTTCTGCAGCAACACTGAGCTTCAGCAGGAACCTTACTGATGACATTCTTAGATCTTCATTATCACCCACACCCCAAAACCTGATCAAATACAGAGAACCAAAAATCTCATTAATTTATGATAACACAGCATTATAAAACAACTATACAAACAAAAACAATTAATCTGATAAGAAGGAATATAACAGCATCATTTATATAAGAGGACATAACCTAATGACATTTATTTCACTTTTTTCCAAGGTCCAAATAAAATATCATATGAGTTTTTTTAACCAGTTTACATTTACTGACTGTTTTCCAGCTTCTCTGTGACTTTTCAATCAAATATACACATTTCTGCATCCAGAAATCAATACAAAACAATTATTTTTAAATGATCCATTTAATACACAAATACCTACTCCATTTTTTTTAAAGCATGTTAAGTAAGAGGCTGTACAATATCTCACCTCAGCTGTGAGATGTAGGGCAGACACTGAAGGAGACTCTTCATTTCACTCTCTTCCTCTGAACATCCTCTCAGCTTTACTGGTTTCTTCACTGTTTGTAGTTTCAGCACTTCCAGGAGGACGGAGGTCTTTCTCTGTGAGAGATCTATGATCCAGACATCAGGTGACTGGAAAACTGACTGTAATGCTGGAAGGAAACTCCTGCCTGTTTGAGTCTCATAGTTCTTCAGATGTGAGCAAAGATCCAGCAGGAAATCACTCTGTTTAATTCTGTCAGTCCTTTCAGAAGGAAAAGAGCTGTAGGTGCAGACTGATGTTAACAGTTTCAGCATCTGCTCTCCTGTCGGTGTCTCAGTCTCCGCTGCTTTAATGAAGAGTCGAACGACAAACTGGACTGCAAGACTGATATTCACATTTTCAAACCTGTTTCCAGATGAAAAATGAGTATAAACAGACATATCACAGAACTCTGACAATGATAAACAGTCAAAAACACTGTATTTGTGTCTTTACATGCTACTTTAAGTCTGCTTTGTTATAAACACAACTGATGAAGTGATTTAAAGGAAACAATAAAGACAATTTACTTAAAAACTAATAAATGTACAAAATAAAGAAGATTTAAATGACAAATATCTGCTACATATACAAATCTAAAATACAATAAAACAATTTTAATTGATAAGGCTGTAAGTGACTATCCAAAAGTTCAGGTACCTCAGCTGTGAGATGTAGGGCAGACACTGAAGGAAACTCTTCATTTCACTCTCTTCCTCTGAACATCCTCTCAGCTCTACTGGTTTCTTCTCTGTTTGTAGTTTCAGCACTTCCAGGAGGACAGAGGTCTTTCTCTGTGAGAGATCTATGATCCAGACATCAGGTGACAGAAAAACTGACTGTAATGCTGGAAGGAAACTCCTGCCTGTTTGAGTCTCATAGCTCTTCAGATGTGTGCAAAGATCCAGCAGGAAATCACTCTGATAATAAGCACTATATTCATCCCAGTCTTCATCAAAATGGAAGGTTACGTAACTGCACACAGATGACAGCAGAATAGAGAATCTTGTTCCTTTAACTCTGTCATTTTCTTCTGCAGCAACACTGAGCTTCAGCAGGAACCTTACTGATGACATTCTTAGATCTTCATTATCACCCACACCCCAAAACCTGATCAAATACAGAGAACCAAAAATCTCAATAATTTATGATAACACAGCATTATAAAACAACTATACAAACAAAAACAATTAATCTGATAAGAAGGAATATAACAGCATCATTTATATAAGAGGACATAACCTAATGACATTTATTTCACTTTTTTCCAAGGTCCAAATAAAATATTATTTGAGGGTTTTTTTAACGAGTCAGTTTACATTTACTGACTGTTTTCCAGCTTCTCTGTGACTTTTCAATCAAATATACACATTTCTGCATCCAGAAATCAATACAAAACAATTATTTTTAAATGATCCATTTAATACACAAATACCTACTCCATTTTTTTTTAAAGCATGTTAAGTAAGAGGCTGTACAATATCTCACCTCAGCTGTGAGATGTAGGGCAGACACTGAAGGAAACTCTTCATTTCACTCTCTTCCTCTGAACATCCTCTCAGCTCTACTGGTTTCTTCACTGTTTGTAGTTTCAGCACTTCCAGGAGGACGGAGGTCTTTCTCCGTGAGAGATCTATGATCCAGACATCAGGTAACTGGAAAACTGACTGTAATGCTGGAAGGAAACTCCTGCCTGTTTGAGTCTCATAGCTCTTCAGATGTGAGCAAAGATCCAGCAGGAAATCACTCTGATAATAAGCACTATATTCATCCCAGTCTTCATCAAAAGGGAAGGTTACGTAACTGCACACAGATGACAGCAGAATAGAGAATCTTGTTCCTTTAACTCTGTCATTTTCTTCTGCAGCAACACTGAGCTTCAGCAGGAACCTTACTGATGACATTCTTAGATCTTCATTATCACCCACACCCCAAAACCTGATCAAATACAGAGAACCAAAAATATCAATAATTTATGATAACACAGCATTATAAAACAACTATACAAACAAAAACAATTAATCTGATAAGAAGGAATATAACAGCAATATTTATATAAGAGGACATAACCTAATGACATTTATTTCACTTTTTTTCCAAGGTCCAAATAAAATGTTATATGAGTTTTTTTAACCAGTTTACATTTACTGACTGTTTTGCAGCTTCTCTGTGACTTTTTAATCAAATTTACACATTTCTGCATCCAGAAATCAATACAAAACAATTATTTTTAAATGATCCATTTAATACACAAATACCTACTCCATTTTTTTAAAGCATGTTAAGTAAGAGGCTGTACAATATCTCACCTCAGCTGTGAGATGTAGGGCAGACACTGAAGGAAACTCTTCATTTCACTCTCTTCCTCTGAACATCCTCTCAGCTCTACTGGTTTCTTCACTGTTTGTAGTTTCAGCACTTCCAGGAGGACAGAGGTCTTTCTCTCTGAGAGATCTATGATCCAGACATCAGGTGACAGAAAAACTGACTGTAATGCTGGAGGGAAACTCCAGCCTGTTTGAGTCTCATAGTTCTTCAGATGTGAGCAAAGATCCAGCAGGAAATCACTCTGTTTAATTCTGTCAGTCCTTTCAGAAGGAAAAGAGCTGTAGGTGCAGACTGATGTTAACAGTTTCAGCATCTGCTCTCCTGTCGGTGTCTCAGTCTCCGCTGCTTTAATGAAGAGTCGAACGACAAACTGGACTGCAAGACTGATATTCACATTTTCAAACCTGTTTCCAGATGAAAAATGAGTATAAACAGACATATCACACAACTCTGACAATGATAAACAGTCAAAAACACTGTATTTGTGTCTTTACATGCTACTTTAAGTCTGCTTTGTTATAAACACAACTGATGAAGTGATTTAAAGGAAACAATAAAGAAAATTTACTTAAAAACTAATAAATGTACAAAATAAAGAAGATTTAAATGACAAATATCTGCTACATACACAAATCTAAAATACAATAAAACAATTTTAATTGATAAGGTTGTAAGTGACTATCCAAAAGTTCAGGTACCTCAGCCGTGAGATGTAGGGCAGACACTGAAGGAAACTCTTCATTTGACTCTCTTCCTCTGAACATCCTCTCAGCTCTACTGGTTTCTTCACTGTTTGTAGTTTCAGCACTTCCAGGAGGACAGAGGTCTTTCTCTGTGAGAGATCTATGATCCAGACATCAGGTGACAGAAAAACTGACTGTAATGCTGGAGGGAAACTCCAGCCTGTTTGAGTCTCATAGTTCTTCAGATGTGAGCAAAGATCCAGCAGGAAATCACTCTGTTTAATTCTGTCAGTCCTTTCAGAAGAAAAAGAGCTGTAGGTGCAGACTGATGTTAACAGTTTCAGCATCTGCTCTCCTGTCGGTGTCTCAGTCTCCGCTGCTTTAATGAAGAGTCGAACGACAAACTGGACTGCAAGACTGATATTCACATTTTCAAACCTGTTTCCAGATGAAAAATGAGTATAAACAGACATATCACACAACTCTGACAATGATAAACAGTCAAAAACACTGTATTTGTGTCTTTACATGCTACTTTAAGTCTTCTTTGTTATAAACACAACTGATGAAGTGAATTAAAGGAAACAATAAAAGACAATTTACTTAAAAACTAATAAATGTACAAAATAAAGAAGATTTAAATGACAAATATCTGCTACATATACAAATCTAAAATACATTAAAACAATTTTAATTGATAAGGCTGTAAGTGACTATCCAAAAGTTCAGGTACCTCAGCCGTGAGATGTAGGGCAGACACTGAAGGAAACTCTTCATTTCACTCTCTTCCTCTGAACATCCTCTCAGCTCTACTGGTTTCTTCACTGTTTGTAGTTTCAGCACTTCCAGGAGGACAGAGGTCTTTCTCTCTGAGAGATCTATGATCCAGACATCAGGTGACAGAAAAACTGACTGTAATGCTGGAAGGAAACTCCTGCCTGTTTGAGTCTCATAGCTCTTCAG
The DNA here is from genome assembly GCF_024679245.1 of Pseudorasbora parva. NCBI lineage: Eukaryota > Metazoa > Chordata > Actinopteri > Cypriniformes > Gobionidae > Pseudorasbora > Pseudorasbora parva. The sequence continues at coordinate 46,575,181 of NC_090173.1, read as the reverse complement.
ATGTGAGCAAAGATCCAGCAGGAAATCACTCTGATAATAAGCACTATATTCATCCCAGTCTTCATCAAAAGGGAAGGTTTCGTAACTGCACACAGATGACAGCAGAATAGAGAATCTTGTTCCTTTAACTCTGTCATTTTCTTCTGCAGCAACACTGAGCTTCAGCAGGAACCTTACTGATGACATTCTTAGATCTTCATTATCACCCACACCCCAAAACCTGATCAAATACAGAGAACCAAAAATATCAATAATTTATGATAACACAGCATTATAAAACAACTATACAAACAAAAACAATTAATCTGATAAGAAGGAATATAACAGCATCATTTATATAAGAGGACATAACCTAATGACATTTATTTCACTTTTTTCCAAGGTCCAAATAAAATATCATATGAGTTTTTTTAACCAGTTTACATTTACTGACTGTTTTGCAGCTTCTCTGTGACTTTTTAATCAAATATACACATTTCTGCATCCAGAAATCAATACAAAACAATTATTTTTAAATGATCCATTTAATACACAAATACCTACTCCATTTTTTTAAAGCATGTTAAGTAAGATGCTGTACAATATCTCACCTCAGCCGTGAGATGTAGGGCAGACACTGAAGGAAACTCTTCATTTCACTCTCTTCCTCTGAACATCCTCTCAGCTCTACTGGTTTCTTCACTGTTTGTAGTTTCAGCACTTCCAGGAGGACGGAGGTCTTTCTCTCTGAGAGATCTATGATCCAGACATCAGGTAACTGGAAAACTGACTGTAATGCTGGAGGGAAACTCCTGCCTGTTTGAGTCTCATAGTTCTTCAGATGTGAGCAAAGATCCAGCAGGAAATCACTCTGTTTAATTCTGTCAGTCCTTTCAGAAGGAAAAGAGCTGTAGGTGCAGACTGATGTTAACAGTTTCAGCATCTGCTCTCCTGTCGGTGTCTCAGTCTCCGCTGCTTTAATGAAGAGTCGAACGACAAACTGGACTGCAAGACTGATATTCACATTTTCAAACCTGTTTCCAGATGAAAAATTAGTATAAACAGACATATCACACAACTCTGACAATGATAAACAGTCAAAAACACTGTATTTGTGTCTTTACATGCTACTTTAAGTCTCCTTTATTATAAAACAACAGATGAAGTGAAAGGAAAGAATGGTAACACTTTAGAATACTGATCCATCATTAATGAATAACTACACAGGAACAAATGAGTAATGCAACTATTATTCTAACTCTTATTTAATTCCAGCCATGGCCGTAGACAGCTATGAGGTCAGGAGGTCTGGACCTCAGTATTTTCCTGAGATGAATATAATAAATGTTGTGAAATAAATGCCTAATATAGTATTAACACTACTTTATTGTTGAAAGTATAAAGCACAGCACAAAGAACTTCTCATCGGAGCTGCCTCAGCGGTTTATCAAACCATCAAAATATTACACTTGAGATGACCAATCAAATCAATCAAAGTAGGCGGGCTTTATCTTCACAGAAGATGCTTAGCGTGAATTTCAGCTCAACACTTCTGTAAACGGACATAAAGTGTGAGTGCACGTATAGCTAAACTTAACATTTCATATTTGACAGCTATTTTAGAATATAAATGTTTAACCGACAAAAATAATAAGGTCAACTGATAAAAATGTCTAATTTTGCCATTTTTTAAATTAAAAATAGGCTTATAATTCAAGTGATTCAAGTAACTAATGTAATTTGTTCTAATGTAGCACACATATTTTGTCAATGTGAGGGGAAAAGAAATATTAATGAACCTGATTTCATCAGATTAGGTAGAATGTGTAGGGGAGAGCGGGGCACAACCTAACACTTTTTGACTTTCTCAGTTTGTGTAAATCCACTTGGGGTTCAGAGTATTATTTTTTCCCCACATTACTCATTTCACATGTCTAGTACAATTATGTGGTTTTGTTTCATTAATACAGTGTATGCTTTTTCTTGATTTACCCTGAAAGAATGGAAGTGAAATGTGACAACATGCCCCATAGGTGAGGTACAGTGTAACATGAGCATATGAAAGATTCAAATGTTATCTGATATAATAGAAAAAAAAATACTTTGTCAATAAAAATTCAAATAAAATAAAAAAAAAACGCATTTTTTGAGTTTGACAATAAACACATTGTAAAATACAGAAATACAGAAATACAACTATAAAACATAGTTCAAATTAACATAATTAATACTTTCTGAACATCTCTCTCTGCATTTGTTCACCCTTTTCTTATGGTTTCTCAATTCATAAAAGTATAGAATATCATTTTTTATAATTTTTTGGGGGCTTTCAAACATCTTAAAAATGCACATATGTAGATCAGAAAAATAAAACATTTCTCAGGGGACTATTCCCCTGAACCCCCCACCCCAACTACCTCAGATTTGAGACCTCACTGACTTTAAAACCCCTGGCTCTGATTCCAGCTAGTGTTCCTCAGGGGGATTTCTATCCCCTCTGCTTTTTGTCATCTGCATTAACAGCTTGGATCCACATCTGCCTCCTTCAGTAATTCCAGTGAAATATGCTGATGATCTAACAATCACTGAGCTTCTAATGGGATCTCTTCCTGGGCTAACCCAGAAGGCCTTGTATTCAGTGTCGGAATGGGGACAGGGATTTACATTGGCAATGAATGGAACTAAGACAGTGGACATGGTCATTAGTGCTAGGAACGAGGAAAATATTCCCTGTCCTTCTTCCCCTGTTATTTCAGGACATGTAATTATTTAGTAGAGTTTCCACCTTTAAACTGCTTGAAGTTCATATCTCTTCCAATCTGTCATGGGACGCCCACATTAAGTCCACGATTATGAAAGTACGTCCTAGAATCTGTTATCTTTGTGTTGCTACAAAAGCAGGTCTCCCTTGTGATGTTTTATAGGTGTCATTAAGTAGCTTTTTAAAAATTTGTATACTGTTGTCTGAGGTCAACTAATGACGTTTGTGTGGTTTTTACATTCAAAAACATCATAACTAATAAGTAATAGGCTATTTTCTACACTGGTTTTGAGGCTCTCTTCTGAACGCTGGGTTTTGATGGGCGTGACGCACTGGAGACTAGGAAGTAAATGCCCATGGCTAGGATTGGATAAGATTTGAATATTTAATGAGCTTCAGCTCTGCTGTCAGTTCATTCACATGAATGAGGGATTGATTTGAAAGCAACAACCAGAATGATTCTCTTGCAGAGCTCGTAAACGTCTTTATCAAACAAACACAATTAGTTATTTCTCATCCACCCGCGACTGATTGGAATATTATTTCTTTATTACATGGCCCGCACGATCTGTGGATATAAACGCAAGCGCGCGCACACACACACACACACACACACACACACACACACACACACACACACACACACACACACACACACACACACACACACACACACGCACCCTGATCAAGAAAGGAATTTCTGCTGACAGGTGTACATTTTTGTAGCCTATCTAGAAAACACACAGCCCTGGGACTAATATTACTTTTAAAAAAGACATTTTACTCACATAAGTTTGTTGCACGATTCCTGTCGGATCCAATATACAATGCACAACCTTGTGTCTACAAATCCAGCGTGACATGACGCTTGTTTACAAATGATTCCGCAGTGAAATGAAGTGAACACGCGTATGGTCTTCCCCACGTGAGCTAGAACGTCATTAAAAATAAATGAAGTATCAGACATTCCTACTATTGTGATCCGAAGAAAGCGTATGCAGCGACTGTGTTCTTCCACAATATCTTGCGATCTTCTTCGACGTGTTTACCGCTGCTGGCTAGCATGATCCGATGAGTAGATGGGCGGGGCTACTGAACTACACATGCTTATTATTCTGTAGAGGCGGTGCTTCACCACTAAATGTCAGGTTGAAGCACACGATCGTTTTCTGGGCCTGGTGTCTATAAAAGTTTTTCTTTGACTAACAAGTAAGTTTTCAGCTCTAAAACTTACTGGATAATCGTATATATTATCATGACCTTTTAGATATCAAAAGCTCAGGGGAAAGTTGATTTCTTAATTCATCACCAGTTCTGGAGTACGCTAGCCTAGTATGGGGTGGACTACCTAAAGGTCTCTCTGATGAGTTAGAGAGGGTTCAAAAACGTTGCTGTTGGATAATAGGTATTCCAACTTCAAGACTCCCGTCACTGAGTGAGAGACGTGATGAAGCCACATTACATACGTTTACTAAATCAATTAAGGACAGTTCATCACCACTGCACTGCTTCCTGTCGGTGGCTCCATCATCCAGTTATCAATTGCAGCAGCACAGGAAATTTGTCATGCCCAGGAGTAAAACAAAAAGATGTACACTTTTTTTAATACCACATGCTCTTAAAATGGTTTACATATAACTCTTTAGGTGTTTGATTGTATGAAGTCCATTTCTGTCTTTTTTTTTTATTTTATTTTTTTATTTGTACTGTACTATCTCACAGAAGTTATTGATGATATGTCAGAATTATGTGATTTTATTTGATTTTTAGCTTGTTTTAAACCATGTATATAATGGTTGTTCCTGAGCATATTATGTTTGACACATTTCAGGGTTTTGTGCTGCAATATCCTGCCTTTTCAAACCTAGGACTGTAATGTAACTCTGAAACTCTGATTAACAAATTAGTAAGAAATATTAGTAAGCTTATTTGAATGTGGTAGTTCACTATTAGCTAATCAATAGCTACACATTTTTTCATAACTTCGACAGGATTGCTTGGTACTACTATACAGTGGTGTAATCTAGATTTTTGTAGTGAGTATACTGTGACCCCCCCCCCCCCAAACTCTCACACACACATTATTTTGAGGTGCCAATCCGTTATACATGGGAGCTTTACAGTATCTTGAAGATTGTTGTCTTCTGAGTTTATGAGTTTTTACACTGGCAGTTTAGTTCAGAACAGGGCACAGTTCTTATGAAAAATTGGTAATGTGAAAGCTGTCATGCGGACCTGGGAGCGCACCAGAACTACACCATACCTGGAGGAGGAATATAGCGTGGCCCCTTTAAGAGATGCGCGTCCCCCATTGAACTGCCGGTATTTTGTGCGTGTGCAGAACTGCGGCGCGATTCACACGAACAGTGTGCGGAAGAAACACGGACTTGGAGCGCTTTTGTTTAGAAAAGTAAACTGCGTATTCGTTTTGGCCGATTGCAATGTATTTAGTTCAATAAAACCTGTAATGTAAGCGGTAATGTTGTTAATGATTTACCTCAGATATGAGCGAGTGAGCTTCAGTGCATCGCGCTCAGACTGCACCGGTGCTCGTGTAAAAATCAGGACGCAGCGAATAATTGATCAAAGTGCAGAAAAGTTGCGGGGATTGGTCAAAATTGCGAGTCGCACTGGATTTTCTGTAACGTCCGTGCATCTGCTACATCTGAAGTGTCAAGCAAAGCTGCTGTAGCTTTAGGGGCAGGCTTCCGAAAACACTCAAAGAGTCAAAAACGTTAGTGATTCGCAATCGCAACCACAGTCTGTGTTCGCAACACAGACGTGGTGAATTTATGAATGAAAGTTCTGTCACTAAACAATATTCCTATCCTCACGCTTTTTTTAGTGGGTATATGGAAATCCTTGTCCTTTCCTAGTGGGTATATGGCGTATACCTACGTATCACGTAGACTACACCACTGCTATTATATACAGGTTCAAAATTAACATGAATAATGTACAATTCATTTTAAAGTGAAGGTAATGTTAATCCAGTAGTATGGGATCAGATTCCCGCCAAATGTATTGCAGTCAAGCATTAAAAAAATAATAAGCATGAATCCAAATTTTAAAAACACGTAAAAATATAACGCACAAAACTGAAACATCAATGCAAAGTTACCCAGAATCACAAACAATGTGGTCATAGAAATACAAATAATAAGCGTGAGTCAAACATTTAAACAAGTTTAAAATTATATTGCTCAAAACTGAATCAGGAATTCAAAATTATCTGAATCACACACAAATGTCATGTTTTCTGCTCTTATTATGCCTGTGCTCTTTTCTCCTTTGCTCTTTCCCACTAAAGCTAAGCAGGGCTGAGCCTGGTCAGTACCTGGATGGGAGACCAAAGCCCCGTTTCCACCAAAATTACCCGGTGTCATGACAAATCCTGTCCCCCTGTGAAATCGTGTCCGCTGGTAGCGGTTTTAAATGCCTGATCAAAAGTTGTTATACATGGTTCTGGACAATTAATTGTTTAAAAATAACTAAATAATAAACTAATAAACTATGAATTCATTGCCATGATAAGTACACACGCAAAACATTTATTTAAAATATTTAATTGATTGCTATAATGGGAGCAAAAACATGTTCTGAATTATATACTTATATAAGCACTTATAGCTTCAGTTATATACTACTACTAGTATATGAAACAAATGCTTTGTAAGACATTAAAGACTATTTTAACACAATTTAAACAGTAAAAATCAAAAAAGTTCATAGATTTCACAGGGGGACAGGATTTTTCATGACACCGGAACAATTTGTACCAGGAACTTTTTTACAGGAACTTTTCTCCCCCCCAGACCTGCAGCTGTCTACGTTTCGACCGCGATAAAGTTCCGAGAAGATAAGGCAAATTAGTCCGGTGATGTAGGACTGCACGCGACTGTTCCTCTAAGCCAGTGACGGACAAGGGCTGTCACTTTTCGATATGCATTCGAAGATGACGTGAAATATCCGTAATCGAACTATAAATAAACTATCCGGTTTTTAAAGTGCCATGTAGCGCAATTTTTTTTTACTGTCGGTGCGTTTACATGGAGCACTGTAATCAGTTTAGAAGTCCAATCTGAAAGAAAATGCTCCATATAAACACCTGATCAATTGTAATAAAAATGCCCAAACTGAATGAAATTGTAATTGTTTTGAGATGGGTGGATAAACCTTTTCATGAATCGATCAAACGAAACATTTCACCATGTTAATGACCTGACCGGATTACTTTTGAGTGTGCGTCCTATGTGATGTACACAGCGCGCGCCTTCACCACTGAAGAGCACACGTCGCGCTCATGCACCAAGCATGACAAGAGAGGAAATTACATTTTTCTGAGGGATAAACTTTTTATTTCATAAGAAGTTATGAAGATAATGTTGGCATAATGACACTGTCCCTAAGCCTATGTAAGCAAACAATCATTAACTACTTCAACTGCGCCTGACATTAGAATTAATTTTTTCTGAGATGATTATTACACTTTACAACAAATGAATAGCTTTTATAAAACCGTAAAGTCCTGGTGGCCGTTGAGAGTTGCTATGGCATCCGTAAACACATTCCAGCTGCTGGAGATGACGGCGTTGTAGATAATTGTAACCCCGACATCCTGGCCAAATTTGCTAACTGGCCCCTGTCTATCAGTCAGTTCAGCCAGCCACTGTTGACTTGAGCTCAGGTTTAACGTGCTCCATATCACTGTATTGGTAAGGAAATACATTATTTTATTGTTAATAATATAATCTTAGGAATCTATTATTTTTTTATGATAGACGTTTTAGGGGGGTTTCTCACAATTAAAGCAGTCAAATGAACGTGATCACGACTGGGTGCTTACTTACTGATTTAGTAATTGCTTTGACATGACTACTAAAACTCAGGTCTGACTCCAAAATCACACCAAGATTCCTGACTTGATTTTTTGTTATCAGGCCTTTAGCCTCAAGATATGCGTTCACCTTGAGAATTTCATCTTTGTTTCCAAATGTAGTGATTTCAGTTTTGTCTTTGTTTAGCTGAAGATATTTTTGGCACATCTAGTTGTTAACTTCGTCAATGAATTTGCACAGGGAGTCAATGGGGCTGTAGTCATTAGGTGACAGTGCTAAGTAGAGCTGGGTGTCATCAGCATAGCTGTGGTAAGCAATATTGTTCTTTTTCATTATTTGGCTCAGTTGCAGCATATACAGGTTAAACAGGAGTGGTGCAAGAATTGACCCTTGTGGGACTCCACGTGTCATGGTGTCCACTCAAACTTATGGCCACCTATACTCACATAATAACCTCTCCCTTCTAAGTATGACCTGAACCATTTGAGGACCATCCCAGAAAGCCCGACCCAGTTTTCCAGCCTGTCTAGAAGTATGGTGTGGTCAACAGTGTTGAATGCAGCACTGAGGTCCAGTTGTACCAGAATTGATGTTTTGCCTGTATCAGTATTTAAGCGAATATCATTTATAATCTTTATGAGCGCTGTCTCTGTACTGGGATGTGGACGGAAACCAGATTGAAAATTGTCAAAAATTCCATTCGAGTTTAAGAATTTGTTCAGCTGACTGAAGACAACTTTTTCAATGATTTTGCCTATGAAGGGGAGATTTGAGATTGGTCTGTAGTTGCTTATGAAGTTATCCAGATTTCTCTTTTTCAGGAGAAGCTTAACTATTGCGGTTTTAAGGGAGTTTGGAAAAGTCCCATAGAGAAGTGAGGAGTTCACCACTTCTTGGAGATCTGCTTCCAAACAGTTAAATACACTTTTGAAAAAAGAAGTGGGGAGTGTGTCAAGGGCACAGGTTGATGTTTTAAGATGCTGTACCGTTTCTTCTAAAATGTTGCTGTCAATATCTTCAAAATCTGACATAGTAATCTTCTGAGGTTTTGGCCCGATCTAACTGACCCCAGAGCAACTCAAGGATGTGCTGATTGCTTCTCTGTTATTATTGATTTTCTCTGAGAAGTACGAAGCAAACTCACTGCATTTACTGTCTGAGAGCATTTCACTAGGAGTGTGACTCGGGGGGGTTGTTAGTCTGTCTACAGTAGCAAAAAGAGTGCACGTGTTGTTTATGTGTCTGTTTATAATATTTGAGAAGAAGGTCTGTCTAGCTTTGCCTAGTTCAACATTGAAAGCATAAAGGGTCTCTTTATAGATGTTATAATGGACTATGAGTTTTGTCTTCCGCCACATGCGTTCCGATTTTCTGCATTGTCTTTTCATTATTTGGACTGCTGTTGAGTTTCTCCAAGGTGCTTTTTGTTTGTTACTCTTTTTCCTGACTTTCAGAGGAGCAATATCATCAATTACACTCTGTACTTTTGTAGTAAAGGAGTCAAGGAGAAAATCAACAGAGTCTGCAGATATGCTTGGTGCTAGTGATATAGAGCTAGCTTCAATGGCAGGAGAGATTGATGTACCAAAGAAAATACAGAAATGATCAGACAGTGTCAATAGCTTGAAAATCTGACATAGTAATCTTCTGAGGTTTTGGTCTGATCTGACTGACCCCAGAGCAACTCAAGGATGTGCTGATTGCCTTTCTCATATTATTGATTTTCTCTGAGAAGTACGAAGCAAACTCACTGCATTTACTGTCTGAGAGCATTTCACTAGGAGTGTGACTCGGGGGGTTTGTTAGTCTGTCTACAGTAGCAAAAAGAGTGTGTGTGTTGTTTATGTGTCTGTTTATAATATTTGAGAAGAAGGTCTGTCTAGCTTTGCCTAGTTCAACATTGAAAGCATGAAGGGTGTCTTTATAGATGTTATAATTGTAACGAGTAACTACGAGTTTTGTCTTCCGCCACATGCGTTCCGATTTTCTGCATCCGTCTTTTCATTATTTGCATTGCTGTTGAGTTTCTCCAAGGTGCTTTTTGTTTGTTACTCTTTTTCCTGACTTTCAGAGGAACAATATCATCATTACATGCTGTATTTTTGCGTTAAAGGAGTCAAGGAGAAAATCAACAGAGTTACAGATATGTTTGGTGCTAGCGATGTAGATCTAGCTTCAATGAGTTTGAGAGAGATTGATATATCAAAGAAAATACAGAAATGATCAGACAGTGCCACATCCTTAATAACAATCGATGAAATGTTTAGACTCTTACTGATAAGTAAATCTAGAGTGTGTTCACAATTGTGTGTGGGTCCATGTACATGCTGGGTCAAATCAAAAGTATTAAGAACAGTCATGAGCTCTTTTGTTGTACTGGATTCAATATTGTCTATGTGAATGTTAAAATGAAGCTAGAGGTGAAGCATTGATTGACTGATAGACAACTACTGTGTAAGTGTTTGTAACTTTTCTCATTTTTAATTGTTTGTTCATTTGTTGTTGGATAAGTGTGTCTGTGTAGTGCAGTGGTGTGTATTAGTAGTTTTGGTGTATTCTTGCGGTGTGTGTGGGAGTTAGCATTTGTTGAGTTAGCATTTGTTTGGTCATTGCCACGTTGGGAGTGAGTTTGTTGGGGGCGTGGCCAGCGAGGTATTAAAAGCCTCGTGTGTTTGTTAGCAGTTGGCTAGAGGTGAAGCATTGATTGACTGATAGACAACTACTGTGTAAGTGTTTGTAACTTTTCTCATTTTTAATTGTTTGTTCATTTGTTGTTGGATAAGTGTGTCTGTGTAGTGCAGTGGTGTGTATTAGTAGTTTTGGTGTATTCTTGCGGTGTGTGGGAGTTAGCATTTGTTGAGTTAGCATTTGTTTGGTCATTGCCACGTTGGGAGTGAGTTTGTTGGGGGCGTTCCCAGCTGCTTTCAATAACGATACTCAGGTGAGTATAAATAGCGTGATAGTCCGCGGCAGCGGAAGCGGCAGTGTGAAGCCCTCCTTGTGTGAAGACCGACGAGTGTAAAGACTTCAACTCTTCCCTGTGCAACTCCTCGCGAGCAAGGACCCCGACAAGGCACTTGAGTATCATCTTCCTTTCATTATTTGTGTTTGGTTCTTTTCTCATTCCGATCTGGCCTTTTCTCTGATCTGTATTCACCATGTGCTTTCAAATCTCAGCTATAACTACTAGCACTCGTAAATCACGCTCTGTACGCACGAGACGCCGTAATCCTAATAATTTGTGCTATATCCTAACATCCTCTGCTACTTTACTCTCTATTCCAATTGGTCTCTGGAATTGCCAGTCGGCTGTAAACAAAGCAGACTTTATTTCATCTATTGGGACTCATTCTCAGCTCAGCCTCATGGCCCTAACTGAGACCTGGATCAAACCAGAGGACACTGCCACTCCTGCAGCCCTCTCAACCAATTTAACTTTTTCACACACTCCTCGGCCTATTGGGAGGGGTGGGGGTACTGGTTTGCTTATCTCAAATGATTGGAAATTTGATCCATTACCATCTCTACCGGCCAGTTCATTTGAATCGCACTCAATCACTATTACTCACCCTGTTAAAATCCATGTGGTAGTGGTCTATCGTCCTCCAGGTCACCTCGGTAACTTTGTGGAGGAGTTGGATGTGTTAATTTCTAGCTTCCCTGAGGATGGCACTCCACTGATTCTGCTTGGTGACTTCAACATCCATCTTGATAAACACCTAGCTGCAGACTTCAGCACGCTACTGACTTCATTTGACCTTAAGTTAGTATCTACTACGGCTACTCACAGATCAGGTAACCAATTAGACCTTGTATACACACGCAACTGCTCCACGGACAACACTTTAGTTACTCCATTACACACCTCAGACCACTTTCTCATCACTCTTAACCTCATACTGACTCCTGATACAACACTCACTCCTACACAGATTACCTTTCGGCGTAATCTACGCTCACTCTCTCCCTCTCGCCTATCCACTATGGTTTCATCTTCACTCCCTCCACCTGCTCAGTTCTCAGCACTGGACACTAACAGTGCTACCGACACACTTTGCTCCACTCTAACATCCTCCTTAGACAGTTTTTGCCCCCTTTCATCCAGACCAGCCCGCCCCACCCCATCTGCCCCCTGGCTGTCTGATGTTCTCCGTGAACATCGCTCTGGACTCAGGGCGGCAGAGAGGAAATGGCGGAAATCTAAAAACTATACTGACCTTACCTTGTATCAGTCTCTTCTCTCTTCTTTCTCTACAAATGTCTCCACTGCTAAAACAACATACTACCACAACAAAATCAACAAATGCTCTGACTCTCGCAAACTCTTTAAAACATTCTCCTCTCTCCTTTGTCCTCCTCCTCCCCCTCCTTCATCAACTCTTACAGCTGATGACTTTGCATCATTTTTCACATACAAAACATCCCTCATCAGCAAACAGTTCTCCTCATCACAAACTGACAAGCACATCTCAACAACTAACACGAACACGCTTCCATCCTTCTCTCCGCTCTCCGAGGCAGATATTTATAAACTCATCCTTTCAAATCACCCTACTACATGTCCACTTGATCCTATACCCACTCACCTCCTTCAGGCCATTTCTTCTTCAATCACTCCTGCACTCACTCACATTGTCAACACTTCTCTTCACACGGGAACCTTTCCCACAGCATTTAAGCAGGCTCGGGTAACCCCACTGCTTAGGAAACCCGCTCTGAATCCAGCACTTTTAGAAAACTACCGACCGGTATCCCTTCTGCCTTTCATTGCAAAGACCCTTGAGCGAGTTGTGTTCAATCAACTCTCTATGTTTCTTGAAAGGGACAACCTCCTAGACAACAACCAATCCGGCTTCAAAAGCGGCCATTCGACTGAGACTGCCTTGCTCTCGGTAACTGAGGCACTGAGACTGGCAAAAGCAGCTTCCAAATCCTCGGTTCTCATTCTGCTGGATCTGTCTGCTGCTTTTGACACAGTTAACCACCAGATCCTCCTGTCAACACTTAAGAAGACAGGGATCTCAGGAACTGCCCTCCAGTGGTTCAGGTCTTACCTCTCTGGTAGGTCCTACAGGGTGTCATGGAGAGGTGTAGTGTCTAAGTCACACTCATCTAGCTACTGGGGTTCCCCAGGGCTCAGTCCTTGGACCACTTCTTTTCTCCATCTACATGTCATCATTAGGTTCCGTCATTCAGAAACATGGCTTTTCCTATCACTGCTATGCTGATGACACTCAACTCTACTTCTCATTTCAACCAGATGATCCTACAGTTAGTGTTCGTATCGCTGCCTGTCTGACAGACATTTCTGACTGGATGAAAGAGCATCATCTTAAACTCAATCTTGCAAAGACAGAATTACTTGTTTTCTCAACCAACCCAGCACTTCATCAAAATTTCTCCATTCAGCTTGGTTCATCCACCATAACTCCATCAAGGACAGCCAGGAACCTTGGAGTTGTGATTGATGACCAGTTAAACTTCACTGACCACATTACTGCAACAGCCCGGTCCTGCAGATTTGCTTTATACAACATTAGAAAGATTAGACCCTTCCTATCAGAACAGGCTGCACAACTCCTGGTTCAAGCTCTTGTTCTCTCCAGACTGGACTATTGTAATACTCTTCTGGCTGGGCTTCCAGCATGCACTATCAAACCCTTGCAGCTGATCCAGAATGCAGCGGCAAGAGTGGTCTTTAGTGAGCCGAAGAGAACGCATGTTACGCCTCTCTTCATCAAACTGCACTGGTTGCCAATGGCTGCTCGCATCAAATTCAAGGCACTAGTTCTCGCCTACAAAACAACCACTGGCTCTGCACCAATATACCTAACCTCACTTGTTCAGACTCACACACCCTCCAGAAGCTTGCGTTCTGCGAATGAGCGGCGCCTCGTGGTTCCATCCCAAAGAGGCATGAAATCGCTCTCACAGACATTTTCCTGGACCGCTCCCACCTGGTGGAATGACCTGCCGATCTCAATTCGTGCTGCCGAGTCTGTAGACATTTTTAAAAAACATCTTAAGACACATCTTTTCCAATTACACTTTTCCTATTGCACTTGACCAATACAGAAGAGCACTTACTGATCACCACAGCAACGACCAAAAAGCGCACACTCCTGGATCATATCTACGTCTCTCATCCGGATTTGTGCCTTCAGGCGGGTATGTTACATAGTTATCATAGCTACCAAAATCCAGTCTTCTGTATTTTGCGTACGTGAGTTTTTGCTGTCGATGGCTATTGCTGCGCGTTTAGCTAGAATGCCATACAAAACCAACCCATTGGGCCACTGAATCCGCATTAACGACAACAGTTGGGGCATCAGCCTTAGTCCTAATGGGTTGTTATCATAGCTATAAAAATCCAGTGTTCTGTATTTTCCGTACGTGAGTATTTGTTGTAGCTGGCTATAAAAAAAAAAAAATGTTGTGTACTGTGCTAATTAATTGAGATTTCTTACAGCTCTTACAGGTTGTTGGCCTTGTTTGTTTCGTTGCTTCTATTGCTCTACCCTTTTTTGTAAGTCGCTTTGGATAAAAGCGTCTGCTAAATGATTAAATGTAAATGATTAAATGTAAAATCCCCAGCAATAGCAAAACAGTCAAACTCTCAGGAAATTGTTGATAACAGTTCTGTAAATTCCTCAGTAAAGCCTGCAGAGTATTTCGGAGGCGGGAGGCCTGTAAATAATGATAAGCAGGATGCGTGGAGAACCATTTAACACAATACCCAGATATTCTAGAGACAAATAGCCACCAAATGATACTTGCTTACATTGATAGAAATCTTTAAAAAGAGCAACAACACCTCCACCTCTCCTAACAGCTCTGCAGACACTCATAAAAGTAAAGTTAGGGGTGGCTGTTTCATAGAGGACTGTTGCACTACAGTTTTCGTCTAGCCACGTTTCATTTAGAAGCAAAAAATTTAGGTTGTTAGTGGTTATTAAGCCATTGACTAGAAATGATTTGTTCTTAAATTAATGGATGTTTAAAAGCACTAACTTAACAGTAATAATTTTTTTCTCCACATGAATCCTATTTTGACAAGTAACAGGCAGCAGATTACAGGGAGTGCAGAATTATTAAGAATTATTATTATTAAAATTATTATTTTAATAATAAATTATTAAAAGTTGTATTTTTGAGGATTAATTTTATTATTGAACAACAACCATGTTCTCAATGAACACAAAAAACTCATTATATTAAAAAAATTAATATCAAAGCTGAATATTTTTGGAAGTTTTAGTTTTTAGTTTTAGCTATTTTAGGGGGATATCTGTGTGTGCAGGTGACTATTACTGTGCATAATTATTAGGCAACTTAACAAAAAACAAATTTATACCCATTTCAATTATTTATTTTTACCAGTGAAACCAATATAACATCTCAACATTCACCAATATACATTTCTGACATTCAAAAACCAAACAAAAACAAATCAGTGACCAATATAGCCACCTTTCTTTGCAAGGACACTCAAAAGCCTGCCATCCATTGATTCTGTCAGTGTTTTGATCTGTTCACCATCAACATTGCGTGCAGCAGCAACCACAGCCTCCCAGACACTGTTCAGAGAGGTGTACTGTTTTCCCTCCTTGTAAATCGCACATTTGATGATGGACCACAGGTTCTCAATGGGGTTCAGATCAGGTGAACAAGGAGGCCATATCATTAGATTTTCTTCTTTTATACCCTTTCTTGCCAGCCACGCCGTGGAGTACTTGGGCACGTGTGATGGAGCATTGTCCTGCATGAAAATCATGTTTTTCTTGAAGGATGCAGACTTCTTCCTGTACCACTGCTTGAAGAAGGTGTCTTCCAGAAACTGGCAGTAGGACTGGGAGTTGAGTTTGACTCCATCCTCAACCCGAAAAGGCCCCACAAGCTCATCTTTGATGATACCAGCCCAAACCAGTACTCCACCTCCACCTTGCTGGCATCTGAGTCGGACTGGAGCTCTCTGCCCTTTACCAATCCAGCCACGGACCCATCCATCTGGCCCATCAAGACTCACTCTCATTTCATCAGTCCATAAAACCTTAAATCAGTCTTGAGATATTTCTTGGCCCAGTCTTGACGTTTCAGCTTGTGTGTCTTGTTTAGTGGTGGTCGACTTTCTGCCTTTCTTACCTTGACCATGTCTCTGAGTATTGCACACCTTGTGCTTTTGGACACTCCAGTGATGTTGCAGCTCTGAAATATGGCCAAACTGGTGGCAAGTGGCATCTTGGCAGCTGCACGCTTGACTTTTCTCAGTTCACAGGCAGTTATTTTGCGCCTTGGTTTTTCCACACGCTTCTTGCGACCCTGTTGACTATTTTGAATGAAACGCTTGATTGTTCGATGATCACGCTTCAGAAGCTTGGCTATTTTAAGACTGCTGCATCCCTCTGCAATATATCTCACTATTTTTGACTTTTCTGAGCCTGTCAAGTCCTTCTTTTGACCCATTTCGCCAAAGGAAAGGAAGTTGCCTAATAATTATGCACACCTGATATAGGGTGTTGATGTCATTAGACCACACCCCTTGTCATTACAGAGATGCACATCACCTAATATGCTTAATTGGTAGTAGGCTTTCCAGCCTATACAGCTTGGAGTAAGACAACATGCATAACGAGTATGATGTGGTCAAAATACTCGTTTGCCTAATAATTCTGCACTCCCTGTATATTGGTTTGTTAAACGGCCTGACTAGGCCTTAGACTTTCTTTCACGTAACAGAACAGAGATAAATAAAGAGACACTGGGTTCCCCCTTGTTTTGTAAACATTTGATACAACAGATGGAGGAGGGTGTGGGCCCTGGCGTTGTGACCAAAGAAATCTCACAGGAGGAGGCAAGGGGGCGAGCTGGGCTGACAGGCTTTGGTGGTTGTGGGGCTCGACGATTTTTGGTCGATATTTGGAGGCTCACAGCGATCGAGTGTGATGGTTCATGCTGGAATCAGACTAAGTCCTCCATTTTCTCAGAGAAGCTCAGATGCAGGGATGCTGGAGAGTGGAATGACATGTCCGGTGAGAGGGGCTGTTGCTCTGGTGTTATCGGAAGCTGAAATATGTTGTCCTGGCTTCCCTTTCCATTTTCCAGAAAATCATCCTTGGGTGCTGAATCTTGGAGCAGTTCTAATGCTTCACAGTCTGTCTGTGGTGAGCTCTGTGGGCAGGGCTCAGCTGGGAGTGTGTCCGTGAGCAATTGTTGTTGTGGCGGGGTGGTCTTATCATTGTCCTTGTGGGATGTGTCAGCCACATGTCCATTCAGCTGCTGAAATGAAGTCCTGTGGTCGTCCATACTCTGTATCAGGTTGAGTGGGTTAAAACACACAACTGAAGGATGATGAAGGGAAAAATAAATATTGCCCTTTAACACTCTTGCACCAAGTTTGTTTGGGTGGAGGCCATTTGATGTAAACAATTGTCTCTGACTCCAGAAGAGATTAAAGTTGTCGATGAAATTCACTCCATTCATCATGCAGGTTTTTTGCAGCCATTTATTAAGCCCAAGCAACCGTGAGAATCTATTTGTTCCTCTTGCTGGCAGTGGTCCACTGATGAATGGCTGAACTTTCAGTTTGCTAAGCGTTTCAAAAAGTTCATTGAAATCCCCCCAGAGTTCTGACTGCTCTCTCTGAATATCGTTCTTCCCTACATGAATGATAAGTCGATTTGCAGTCTTATGTTTTAGGATGTTCTGAATTTCCCTGTTTACATCAGAAATGGTTGCTTGTGGAAGGCAGCATGTAGTTGTATCCCTGCTGCTAATGTTTCTGACTGTGGAGTCACCCACTATCAGAATCCTTGGCTCGGCTACATTCTGAGCTGAGGGCCGCTGTCTGCTCGACCTTGAGCGCCTGTTAGCATTAGTGTTAGTTCTGGGCTGATTTAATCTATGTTCGATCACATTCATCACGATTTGGGATTCATCACCCTCATTCATTAAAGGGGGGGTGAAATGCTGTTTCATGCATACTGAGCTTTTTACACTGTTAAAGACTTGGATTCCCATCCTAAACATAGACAAAGTTTCAAAAACTAATGTTGGACGTTTGATGGAGTATTTCTGTGTCAAAAATACTCCTTCCGGTTTCTCACAAGTTTCGGCGAGTTTTTTTCGAGTATGGGTCTATTTGACGTTAATAAGAGCGGAAGGTCCTTGTATGGGCCGTACGGGCTCTTCTCCCGGTAGGGTGCGCACGCGCGCGCGTGACTAGAGCACGCTGTAAACAGTCTCTCAGCTGCAGATCCAGTCGTCCGTGAACGGCGCCGCGCTCCACTTTATTCCTATGGGTGACATCAAGCGACTTCAACGCTTCAGCACAGCATTCCGGGAAGGCAGCGCTGCATTTGAACCGATTTGAACGCAGAAATGACGGGAAGCTTGACAACATCGTTTCAGTTGCGTCTCAAAATGGATTTAGACGCCACTGCTGTCACAGGACTTTACCAAATCATACCAAAGAAGTGTGTTTCTGACGGAGCGGTCCCAGCGATAAAGCTTCGACGGTGAGTTAACTTAAACTGCTTCAAATGTCTCTGCTATTGGCTACCGTCGCATGAGTAAACATCAGTAAACGACACGATCGCGTGCTTCGTCATTCAAATGCGCTAACGGTTACTCCATTGTTGTTCTCTCTATAACGTTACAGTATTCTGACGTGCAAAACCGTTTTGCTTGCTACTTCTAAGGTCTAGTCGCATACAATAGTCCATAAACCGAATCATGTCCTCATACACTGCAAGTAAACACACAGAAATGTGGAGAGGCCATTAAATACAGTAACTTACATACCTCAGAGACGGACGTCCTGCTGTTGCCGTTTCTCCTGTTCAATTTATTTCTCCCTCAGATTTGATTGTGGATCATTATCTGTATTAGCTGAGATAGATGGGTTTCTCCACGCTTGAGGACGTCACCGCTTTGCGCGCTTGTCATTCTTTAGCTCCGCCCACACGATACGCCTCCAGGCGCTCGGTTTTTTCCGGAAAGACTCGGTACAGCCTATATTTCTTTTATAAATATGATAAAACTAAAGACTTTTCGGCGATATGAAGGATGCAATACTACTCTATAGGTACTCAAGATTGACATGAGATTGACTGAAACTGAGTGTTTCACCCCCCCTTTAACATTTCAAATCTGTTTTCAAGATGTATAGATGGTGGTTGGAAACAAGTGTTTGCAGTCCTTGTGTCTGGGGTAGGGCATGCTACTGCAGCAATATATGAAGCTCGTGACAATCTGACGTCTCGAGTGAGTTTGGGTCTTGCCCCCTGTTTGTGCCATCGATTAATGTGTTGATCAGTTTCTCTATCTGTTAAGTAGCACTAAATTTATTGGACTCACCAGCTGTGTGATGGTGATGGTGAAGAGAACGTTCGTGATGAAGCTCTGCTGTGTGATTCGTCCGGTTTCGTAGTTCCGCAAACAACTTTGTTTCAAGAAATGCAATCCGTTGTGAAAGTCTGTGGCAGTTTGTGCAGCAAGTAGATTCTTGAACTGAAAGAGGCATTTTCTTATCCTTTCGATAGTAGGCAGCTGTGTTTTCCCTTCCGGAATGTAAGCTGATGGCAGTGAGAGGCTGGTCGGATAAAATGTTCGCTTTTTTGTAGTAATCCAGTCTCCAGAGTCTCAAGTTTATCATTAAAGTCAAGCTTTGTTGTTTGAGCACTGTGATTGATTTGCTGAAGTTGAAGTTATGAGATAAAATATAGAAGCGATAGAGCAAAGCGTGGAGCAGTAAGCAAGAGCGTCCAAACAGTAGCGAAGGAGGAAGTAGTAGAAGTATGTAGTAACTCTTCAGTCATTACTATCCAAAACCTAACAAAAATCGTCAAAGTTTACAATCACATCAGTTATTACTAGAGCATTATCATGTTTTTCATTTTAGAATACTGATCCAAATAATTAGGAGTTCCTGCTGAAGGATTTAATAATACCGAGTCATTACTACTGGGTTACCATAATCTTCACTTTAGAATTAATTATACATTATGCATTATACACATTAATTATGAACCTGTATATACAGTGGGGATCGAAAGCTTGGGCACCCCAGGTACATTTTTTTATTAAAGGGGGGGTGAAACACTCAGTTTCAGTCAATCTCATGTCTATCTTGAGTACCTATAGAGTAGTATTGCATCCTTCATATCTCCGAAAAGTCTTCAGTTTTATTATATTTATAAAAGAAATATAGGCTGTACCGAGTCTTTCCGGAAAAAAACGAGCACCTGGAGGCGTATCGTGTGGGCGGAGCTAAATAATCACGAGTGCGCACAAAGCGGTGACGTCCTCAAGCGTGGAGAAACCCATGGCTATCGATCAGATTCAGCTAATACAGATATGATCTAGAATCAGATTCGGAGGCTGAAATAAATTGAACAGGAGAAACAGCAACAGCAGGACGTCCGTCTCTGTAGTATGTACTGTATTTAGTGGCCTGTCAACATTTGTGTGTTACACGGCTTTTCCTATCACTGCTATGCTGGTGACACTCAACTCTACTTCTCATTTCAACCAGATGATCCTACAGTTAGTGTTCGTATTGCTGCCTGTCTGACAGACATTTCTGACTGGATGAAGGAGAATCACCTTTAACTCAATCTTGCAAAGACAGAATTACTTGTTTTCTCAACCAACCCAGCACTTCATCAAAATTTCTCCATTCAGCTTGGTTCATCCACCATAACTCCATCCAGGACAGCCAGGAACCTTGGAGTTGTGATTGATGACCAGTTAAACTTCACTGACCACATTACTGCAATAGCCCGGTCCTGCAGATTTGCTTTATACAACATTAGAAAGATTAGACCCTTGCAGGACATCAGAACAGGCTGCACAACTCCTGGTTCAAGCTCTTGTTCTCTCCAGACTGGACTATTGTAATACTCTTCTGGCTGGGCTTCCAGCATGCACTATTAAACCCTTGCAGCTGATCCAGAATGCAGCGGCGAGAGTGGTCTTTAATGAGCCGAAGAGAACTCATGTTACGCCTCTCTTCATCAGACTGCACTGGTTGCCAATGGCTGCTCGCATCAAATTCAAGGCACTAGTTCTCGCCTACAAAACAACCACTGGCTCTGCACCAATATACCTAAGCTCGCTTGTTCAGACTTACACACCCTCCAGAAGCTTGCGTTCTGCGAGTGAATGGCGCCTCGTGGTTCCATCCCAAAGAGGCATGAAATCACTCTCACGGACATTTTCCTGGACCATTCCCACCTGGTGGAATAAACTGCCGATCTCAATTCGTGCTGCCGAGTCTGTAGCCATTTAAAAAAAAAACATCTTAAGACACATCTCTTCCAATTGCACCTGACCAATAAAGAATAGCACTTAACTATCCATTAATTTTTGTTTGTTTGTCCCAAAAAAAAAAAAAAGTGTACTGTGCTAATTAACTGAGACTTCTTACAGATCTTACAGGTTGTTGGCCTTGTTTGTTTCGTTGCTTCTATTGCTCTCCCCTTTTTTGTAAGTCGCTTTGGATAAAAGCATCTGCTAAATGATTAAATGTAAATGTAATCTAAATGTGTGTGTTTACTCGCAGTTTTTGAGGACATGATTCAGTTTATTGGATATATGGACTATTGTATGCGACTAAACCTTAGCAGTAGCAAGCAAAACGGTTTTGCACGTCAGACTAGTGTAACGTTATACATTGAACAACAATGGAGTAACCGTTAGTGCATTTGAATGACGAAGCACGCGATCGTGTCGTTTACTTGCGTGACGATAGCCAACAGCATAGACATTTGAAGCAGTTTTACTCGCTGCCTGCTTCCAAAGCAGGACCGAACCTTTATCGCTGGGACAACTCCGTCAAAAACACACTTCTTTGGTATGATTTGGTTAAGTCCTGTGACAGCAGTGACCGTGGAGATCCACTTTGTTACGCGACTGAAGCGATGTTGTGAAGCTTCCCGTCATTTCTGCATTCAAATCAGTTCAAATGCAGCGCTGCCTTCCGGGAATGCTGTGCTGAAGCATTGAAGTTGCTTGATGTCACCCATAGGAATAAAGTGGAGCGGGAGCGTGGCGCGTCATAAGTGTTCATGGACGACTGGATCTGCAGCTTGAGAGAGTGTTTATGGACGTGCATTTCCTCTCTCACCTCTAGTCACGCACGTGCGCACCCTACCGGGAGAAGAGCCCGTACGGCCCATACAAGGACCTTCCGCTCTATTAACATCAAAACGACCCATACTCGGAAAAAACTGTCCGAAACTTGTGAGAAACTGGAAGTATTTTTGACACAGAAATACTCCATCAAACGTCCAACATTAGTTTTTGAAACTTTGTCCATGTTTACGATGGGAATCCAAGTCTTTAACAGTGTAAAAAGCTCAGTATGCATGAAACAGCATTTCACCCCCCCCCCCCTTTAATGTGCATAAAGACAGCAAGAAAAGATGGAAAAATCTCCAAAAGGCATCAAATGACAGATTAGACATCCTTATAATAAGTCAAAAAAAAGTTAGATTTTATTTCCATCATTTACACTTTCAAAATAACAGAAAATAAAAAAATGCTGTCTGCAAAAGTTTGGGAACCCTGCAGTTAATACTTTGTACTGCCCCCTTTGGCAAGTATCACAGCTCGTAAACGCTTTTTGTAGCTAGCCAAGAGTCTTTCAATTCTTGTTTGAGGTATCTTCGCCCATTCTTCCTTACAAAAGTCTTCCAGTTGTTTGAGATTTCTGGGCTGTCTGTCACACACTGCTCTTTTAAGGTCTATCCATAGATTTTCAATTATGTTGAGGTCAGGAGATTGTGAAGGCCATGGCAAAACCTTCAGTTTATGCCTCTTGATGTAATCCACTGTGGATTTTGAGGTGTGTTTAGGATCATTATCCATTTGTAGAAGCCATCCTCAATCTTTAACTTCAGCTATTTCACAGATGGCATTAAGTTAGCATCCAAAATTTGCAGAAATTTTATTGAATCCATTTTTCCATTTGTTTGTGTTGAGGATGTAGAAGAGGTTTTCTTCTGATGACTCTTCCATGAAGACCATATTTTTACAATTATCTCTTTATAGTGGAATAGTGTACCACAACTTCAGTGTCTGCCAGATCTTTCTGGAGGGATCGTGCAGTCAAACGTGGGTTTTGACTTGCTTTTCTCACAATCCTGCAAGCTGTTCTGTCTGATATTTTTCTTGGTCTTCCACATCTTGCTTTAACTTCCACTCTTTCTGATGACTGCCATTTCTTAATTATATTCCGAACAGAGAATATTGGCATCAGAAACCCTTTGCTATCTTTTTATAGCCTTCTCCTGCTTTGTGAGCATCAACTATTTTCAGTTTCAGTTTTCTATACCAGTGGTTCTCAAACCTGTCCTGGGGACCCCCAACCAGTACACATTTTGCATGTCTCCCTCATCAAACACACCTGATTCAAATCATCAGGCCATTAGTAGAGACTCTAAGATTTGAATTGGGTGTCTGATGAGGGAGACATGCAATATGTGCAGTGGTGAGGGGTCCCCAGGACAGGTTTGAGAACCACTGTTCTAGACAACCGCTTAGAAGAACCCATAGTGCTGATTGTTGGGGCAAGGCCAGATGAGTCTGGGCATTTAAAACCTAAATCCAGACGATGATTGAGAACAATCCATGACACTGTCAGGTCTTAGCTTGCCAAAGGGGGCAGTACAAGACATTAACTCTCCAGGGTGTCCAAACTTTTGCAGACAATTTTTTTTTTGTTTTCTGTTATTTTGAAAGTGTAAATGATGGAAAGAAAATCAAACTTTTTTAATATATATTATAAGAATGTCTAATCTGTCATTTGATGCCATTTTGAGATTTTTCCATCTTTTCTTGGCTTCTTTATGCACATTAATACACATTTTTACTTGGGGTGCCCAAACCTTCGATCCCCACTGTAGTAGTTCACTGGTGGCAGTGGCTCAGTGGTTCATGTAGGTTGTCTATAAATCGAGGTGTCTATGAGCAAGACACCTAACACCAGCTGCTCTCGATGAGCTGGATGGTGCCTTGCATGGCTGACACTGCCACTGGTGTATGAATGGGTGAATGTGAGGCAATATGTAAAGCGCTTTGGATGGCCTTAGTGTCACATGCCTGTCCTGTCTTGTGTGCACATGTGGGTTTTGTTATGTTGAGCATGTGCTCGTGTCTGTTAGATCCCCCCCCCTTGTTATCTCGTTATCGGTTTCATTTGTCCCACCTGTTCCCTCTTGATTTCCTCCTTTCTTAAGCTCCTTGTGTTTGTCAGTCCTGGTCGTATCCTTGTACTGTCTACGTGTCCCGTTTTCCCAGTGATCCTTCTTGGTATGTGTTTTGTATGTTATTATTCTGTTTATGTGTTTTTCCCCCCTCGTGGGTTTTCACTTTAAGTTTGTTTTATTTGTTAATAAATATCTCCTTTTTTGCACTTGATTCTCGCACCAGTTTTTCTTTGTATCACAACCCGTGACACATAGGTCGGTTGAAAGCACTATATAAATGCAGTCCATTTACCATTTAGTTTATATTCTAATAAGCACTATTTCTTACTCATTTTTTAATCATTGTTAGTTTTTTTAGAAGTTACTAGAATGTCAATAATGCATTACTCACCTGTTCCTGTGTAGTTATTCATTAATGATAGTGTAAGAAACCAAAATAATCAAAGATATTTGATATTTGACTTTGAACAAAGACATTTGTTTTACTGTGTTCCACCCCCCTCTGTCTTATCAGTGGGGCTGTTTGGGATTTCTAAAGACAAAGAGATGTTGAGGGCCTGTAGGCCAAATGTGTGCCACACCTGTAGTACAGTGGGGGAAGTTTGGTCTGATTGGTCAGTTTGAATGTCTCAGGGTTTCAGTCACATGGTCAAGGGATAGATAAAAGAAGATTGCAACTTTTGCTCTGGGTCTCTTTTTCTCTGACGGTCTATTTTTCTCTGGCTGTCTCTTCTGGGCCTTCTTTGGCTCTTCTCTTTGCTTTCTTCTCTTTGTCTCTCTTTCTATCTCTCTCTATCTCTCTGGTAACATTCTATACATGCTGGGTACGATTAATGGTATAAGTTTTTATCATCTCATTCTTCTATTTTGTAACTATTTTAAGTGTAACCATAACCAGATTTTGTCATTAAATTTGTTCAGTTATAAATGATTTTCTAACTAGTTTTGATTATGTATTGACTTTGAAGTGCTACCTATTGCAATACAATATAGTCACATTAAAGCAACGCTCTCTCACATATTTTGCTATTGTAACTGCGCTTATTTCCGTCGTTGGTATAAGTTGCAGTGGGTGGTTATAGACAAGAAATGTACAGTTCCCTTTATCGAGGGAACT
This sequence comes from Pseudorasbora parva, assembly GCF_024679245.1. Taxonomy (NCBI): domain Eukaryota; kingdom Metazoa; phylum Chordata; class Actinopteri; order Cypriniformes; family Gobionidae; genus Pseudorasbora; species Pseudorasbora parva. The sequence continues at coordinate 46,550,278 of NC_090173.1, read as the reverse complement.
CGCACTGCATCATCATAGATGACACATCGGGGAACGCCCTCGGCGTGACGCTACTGAAGTTCATTTGAAAAAGCCCAATCCTGATTGCATTTACATTAATGCATTTAGCAGACGCTTTTATCCAAAGCGACTTACAACTTAGGAGAACAGGAAGCGATCCATCAAGAAGAGGCAACGAAACACAAAAAGTGCCCTAAATACCAAGAGTTGTACCCTGCTCAGAGTAGCAAAGACCAGAAAAGGAAAGAAGAAAGGAGAAATAGAGGGGGAAAGAATTTTTTTTTTTTTATGTAAGATTAAGTGCTCCTGGAAGAGATGAGTTTTTACCTGTCTTTTGAATGAAGTGAGTGATTCTGTTGTGCGTATGGAGGACGGAAGATCGTTCCACCAACCAGGAACAATGAAAGAAAAAGTTTTAGAGAGGGAGTTCATGGCTCTCTGTGATGGTACCACAAGCCTTCGCTCATTAGCTGAGCGAAGGCTTCTGGTGGGTGTGTAGACGCGTAGGAGTGAATCGAAGTATGCGGGTGCTGCGCTTGTGGAAGATCCATGAGCAAGAGTCAGGGCTTTGAATTTGATCAGGGCAGCGAGTGGTAGCCAATGCAGAGAGATGAATAGAGGTGTGACATGAGCCCTCTTGGGCTCATTGAATACAAGACGTGCTGCAGCGTTCTGGATCATTTGCAGCGGTTTGATTGCACAAGATGGAAGTCCAGCCAGAAGCGCATTGCAATAGTCAAGTCTAGAAATGACCAGGGCTTGGACCTGATTAGTGTTGCGTCATGACGTAACGAGTGACGGCATACCCGGAGGTATAAAGGGACGCCGGCACAAGCATACACAGCTTCTGCTCTTCAGCGGTTGCGCTCTTTGTTGATTGTTTGTCTATTTGGTGTTGTTTGTCCAATAAGAATTATGTGGCAGCCTCGTGAGCCTCTTAGTTCTGTCCCGCGTCTGTTGAGGCAGCGCGGCGGCAGATCAGCGAGCTCGCAAATGAACTTGTCAGCGGGTCTTGGGGCTGCTGAGACACTTTCTCAGTCCCTGCTGACAGTTCGGATGTTCTCCGTCCCCGTGTGGAAGCCCGCGCTGCGGCCTCTTCCTTCGGGGTGGAGAACCCGATGCTTGAGCCGTCTGATTCTGAGGAGTTAGATGTGGTCAGCATCGAGGCGGGTGACGTAAGCACCAAGCACGCTGCTTCATTCATAAAATAGGGGCGCTCGGGCAGTCCCCGAGGAGGCTGCCTGTAGTAACCCGGTGTTCTCCGTCCCCGTGCGGAAGCCCGTGATGCGGCTCTTCCCCGGAGTGGAGAACCAGATGCTTGAGCAATCTGATTCCGAGGAATTAGATGTGCTCAGCGTCGACGGAGTGAAGCAGAAGAGAGCTCGCCACCTCTTCATGCAAGGCTCGATCGCGCGTTGTCGAGGCAGAGCGTGGATTACGTGTCTGCAACAAAAGTGAACACACGCTATCAATTGAACACACGCGATCACACACGTGGTGTACATGTGATACTGTTTGGCGCGAGACATGCCTGAGGGTGCTGGCTGTGTTCGTTGAGAGATATCTCGCAGCGCACAGCCGTGCGTTTTCGAGTGTTTCAGCCTCACGCCTGTGGTCTTTCATCTCGAGGGACAAAAGCCAAATATGTTGTAAACAAGTCGAATCTCGCGTTGCTGAGGCAGCGTGTAGATGACGATTTGTTAAATACATATTTAAACAGTATCGTCTGGATATTATGGCTGCATTTTATTCTGAGGTTTTAAAAATTATCTGATTTTGAGGAGTTGGATATGTTCATTCAGCCTATCATTCAGACCATGTTCACTTGAGGGGTGATTAGGGGCATTTAAGTCTGAGGAATTAAATGGGATTTATCTGACTTTGAGGAGTTAGATTATCAACCTATCATCCAAATTGTGTTCACAGGGCTTTTTCATCTAAGGATTCACGGTGGCCGGCCTAAGCGGCCCTGTCGAGTCAGATGAAGCCTCTCTCCCGGGGAGCGATCGAGGTCGCCTCCTCTGTGGAGTTTTCTGGAAGTCGATGCTGCGATCCGCCGTCTACGACGCTCGGGCCACATTGACTTCCAGCGAACGCATGCTGCTCTAGCCGCCTCTAGAAAGACTGCAGCTGGGCAGCGAACGCGTTCGCACACCGAAAATCCTCCCCGACTAAGCCCAACCGGGTGGCCGCTTCAGGGGGTCGGGCAGGAGGCTTGGTGGGTACCAGAGACCAGCTTTGAGAGGCTGGTTTCCCTAGTAGAATATCTCGGCGCATGATTATGCTCCTGAATATATCTGCTGGGGCCCTGTGTACCGTGGGCAAAGGGTACGGACTGCAGTTCAGAGTTCCACCACCGGGGTTCATCGGTGTGACCTGAATAGTGGTGTGCCCAGCCCAGTGGCAGGTTATGGAACAGGAAGTGTGCTCCCTGATGGTAGAGGAGGCTACATAGTGTATTCCTCCGCCAGACAGGAAGTCCGGCTTTTACGGTCACTACTTCATGGTTCCCAAAGAGGATGGAGTCTATTATTAGATCTAAGGTACTTGAACCGTTCTCTGAGGAGTTTCAGGTTCAAGATGCTCACTATCCCATCGCGAGCAGATCCAGTTCGAGGACTGGTTCGTCACGATGGATCTAAAGACGCATATTCCATATCCCCATCCTTCCTGCCCACAGGAGGTCCTGAGGTTCCCTTTCGGGGGCGAAGCGTACCAATATCGGGTTCTCCATTCGACCTAGCTCTTTCACCCCGCACCTTCACGAAGTGCATGGATGCAGCTCTGGCTCTGTTAAGACTCCAGGGCATCGTGTACTCAATTATATCGACGACTGGCTCATTCTGGCCAGGTCGTACGATATGGCGGTTCGGCATCGAGGTGTCGTTCTGGCCCATATGAGGTGCTTGGGGGTGGGGACTCAACACAAGGGGTGTTGACGCCCTCCCAAGGGACTACGTTCCTGGGAGTTGTACGAGACTAAACAACGAGGCGGGCACAATGGTCCCTGCGCGTATCGAGTCCATACTGGCGGAGGTCTCCGGAGTAGAGTGAGGCCGCAGCCTCACTGTTAAGCAGTTCCAGAGACTGCTGGGTATCATGGCAGCAGCGTCCAGCATTTTTCCGCTCGGCCTGCTCCACATGAGACCCCTACAGTGGTAGCTGAAGACCAAGGGGTTTTCCCCGAAGGGGAATCCCTTCCGTATGATTAGGGTAACGCACAGATGCTTTCGTTCCCTCGTCATATGGAAGAAACCTTGGTTTCTGTCCCTAGGGCTAGTATTGGGAGCATCATGTTGCCAGAAAACCGTTCAACAGATGCATCCCTTACTGGGTGGGGCACGGTCATGGAAGGCCGCTTTTCGAGAGGTCCGTGGGGGACTCGGCATTCATCCTGGCACATCAACTGCCTGGAAATGCTGGAAGTCTAGAAGGCTCTGAGGAGCTTTCTCCCGGACCTCCGCGGCCACCATGTCCTGATACGATCCAACAACACTGCTGTGGTATCGTATCTAAATCGTCAGGGGGGTCTAAGATCGCGCCCACTGTGCAGACTGGCGCATCAGGTCCTCCTGTGGTCCCAAGGGAAACTGTCGTCACTCAGGGCAGTTTACATCCCTGGGGACCAGAATCAGGGAGCAGACATCCTGTCGAGGCAGGGGCTGAGGCCCGGGGATTGGAGTCTCCATCCAGAGGTGGTGGAGGCCAAATGCGAGAGGTTTGAGCAGGTGGAAGTGGATCTGTTTGCCTCTCGAGAGATGTCCCACTGAGGTGTGGTTCTCCCTCAGGCATCCGGCTCCATTGGGCCTGGATGCCATGTCATAGACGTGGCCGAGGCTGCGTCTGTACGCATTTCCCCGATCACTCTGCTCCCGGGAGTTCTGGAGCGGGTCCGCCGGGAAGGCATCCGCCTGCTATTGTTAGCACCCTGGTGGCCGTCCAGAGTATGGTTCTCCGACATCATAGATCTGTTAGACGACCTTCCATGGCGGATTCCTCTGAGGAGGGATCTGCTGACTCAGGCAGGGGGCACGATATACCACCCCCAGCTGAGTTATGGAACCTATGGGTCTGGCCCCTGAGGGGGCACAGCTCATAGAGGAGAGTCTGTCAGCACGCATCGTTGAGACCCTACTCAGCTCTAGGGATCCTTCCACTAGGAGGCTGTACAACCTGAAGTTGAAGGTGTTTTCCACTTGGTGTAGGGACCGTGAGGTAAACCCAGTTAACTGCGCAGTGGCTTCAGTACTGGAGTTTCTCCAAAATCGTGTCTCTGCCGGGCTTACCCCATATCGTGGCAGCGATAAGGGCCTTTCCATGCACCATTAGGTGAGGGACCTCTGGGGAGGCACCGTTTGGTTGTACGATTCCTCCGAGGACAGAGGATGAGGCCTGTGGCTCATTCCAGGATCCCAACTTGGGATCTGGCAGTAGGTTGGCTAGACCCCTTTTGAGCCACTGGAGCTTGCCGAGGCCAAGAACCTCACGCTTAAGGTTGCCTTTCTCCTTGCCATCACTTCTCTGAGGAGAGTGGGGGACCTCCAGGCATTGGCAGTCACGCCAAATTGCTTGGAGTTTGCCCCGGGTGGAGTGAAGGCCATCTTGCGTCCGACCCCGGGTACGTACCCAAAGTGCCATCTAACACGGTACGGTCGGTGGTTTTCCAGGCATTCCATCCTCCGCCTCATGTGACGGCAGATGAGGGCAGGCTTCACCTCCTCTGCCCGGTACGGGCATTGAGGATCTATCTGGAGAGGTCTGCCCAGTGGAGGAAGTCAGACCATTAGACACTACAGTCTGCACCTCCCGTCGACGCCAGGGTGCTCGCCTCCTGAGTATGCACTTCAGTCCATACCAAGGGGCTCGAGATAGGCGAGGACTAGTGGGTACTCGTTCCCCGATGTGTCATCTACGATGACGCAGTGCGAGTTCCCTCGATAAAGGGAACGTCTCGGGTTATGCATATAACCCATGTTCCCTGAGAGGGAACGAGACACTGCGTCTCGTAGCCCTGCCACAGAGCGCAGTAAGCTGTGTATGCTTCTGCCGGCGTCCCTTTATACCTCCGGGTATGCCGTCACTCATTACGTCATGACGCAACACCAATCAAGATTGGGCTTTTTCAAATGAACTTCAGTAGCGTCACACCGAGGGCGTTCCCCCATGTGTCATCTACGATGACGCAGTGTCTCGTTCCCCCTCAGTAGGGCTGGGTGATATGGCCAAAATTTCATATCCCGATATAGCTCATTTGATATCCCGATAACGATATACATAACGATATAGCAATTTTTCTGTTAATTCAGTTTATGAATAGTCTATACAAAATTGCAATGTGGAAATGCAGTTTGAAATGATATACAAAACAAATAAAGGTAGTATGGACTACATTTTTATTTTATTTAGAACCTTTTTTTCCAGCAAGACGGTTGGTAAAGTTAACACCTGCCTAGGGATGTTAACCGATGACCGCTTGACCGATGGTTGACCGTATCAACGTTAACCAATCAAAGTTGTCGGTTAAAAAAAAAAGTGATCTCTAAATTAGGCTATTACAGTGGACTAAACGCTACTACAATTAGCCATCTCATTTCAAAATCTTTTTGTGTGAAGTGAACATATCCCTCACACTCAATTTTTCATAACTCGCCTGTTTGTACTTAATAAACCAATAAAAACATTTGGCACGAGGACACAGTGTTTGGGTTTGAGCGCTCACAAGGTTTGCAAAAAGTAAACCAGCTAACACTCGAGGTTAGAGTCAGGGCAAACGACGGGATGAAGCGTGCATTTCGCACAAGATGGGCTTACATTTGGAAATATATTACATCTACGTTTCAGTGGTAACACATAAGGTGTTGATCGTCTTTCTTTATTATTGTTAGCACTACCTCGAACTAAAGCGGCGTCGATCTTCGGAGCTGTCATTTTCTTAAATGAGCCGCAGCAATGTTTCAGATGAGCTTCTTACGCTAGACAAATGCCTTTATTTTCAACGCGATCACCTTGTACCCAAACCATTTCGAAACTAAGGAGCCATTGTCCTCAGATTACAAACAAGCTCCTCGGCGGCGCATTTGCGGGACTCGTGTTTCGCGCTGTGGGGGATTTAAAAAAAGTGACGTGAGTGGAAGGGAGGTGGCAGCGCTAGGACAGTGTGTGTGTGTGTGTGTGTGTGTGTGTGTGTGTGTGTGTGTGTGTGTGTGTGTGTGTGTGTGTGTGTGTGTGAGTGAGAGAGAGAGAGAGAGAGAGAGAGAGAGAGAGAGAGAGAGAGAGAGAGAGAGAGAGAGAGAGAGAGAGAGAGAGAGAAAGCGGCTCGTGGCTGTTATTTCAAATAGCGCGTCTGTGTCTGAAGTTTGTTTTGAGCGCTTATGCCACCACTCTGGCATAATTACTCTGACAATTACACTGGTCTGAACTGCGTCTACTACCGTCTTCCTCCATGTTTGTTTATGTATTGCAGCGTGCATGGGCATGCCGTGGCGTGAGGTGCATATTGACGTAAAATTCTGCCGTAAACGCCTTATCGTGGCGTAAGCGATAGAGCCTGATATAAAACGATAGACATTTTCTATCACCCAGACGATATATTTTGTCATATCGCCCAGCCCTACCTCTCAGGTGCATAACCCGAGACGTTTTCTACCATCACGCTGATAACGTTTCTTTAGTCGTTCGGCAACAGATGGTGCCGAAACCCGGGATCCCTTGCAGTGAATTTTCTGAAATTCATCAGATAGGGACATTTTTAGGGACACTAACCCTAACCAAACTTAAGAAAGAGGATATTGGAATTAACAGTTCATATGATGAAATGCTTAGATGGTGGGACATAATTGGCAAACACCAAAAGAAATCAAAACGTGGTAAAATAATTGAAGCTTTACACTTCATTAATTTTACAAGGCTACATGACGATGTGACACCATTTCTACAGTATTATCAAGCCTAGAGGCTAAATGTCAAGAATTGGAATCTAAAAATGCTGAAGTAGAAAAGTCTGAGGCAAAGATTCAAGATCTTCAAGTACAGCTAGATAAATTACTAGCCGAGCAGTTAGCCCTGTAAAAATCACAAGGAGAACATTGCAGATCTCAAGGCTAAGCTAATAGCTAAAAAGTCCATGCCTCCCAAAACGCTTAACAGCGATGGGACTAAAATGCATGTTCACTATTTAGATGAGGTGACTTGCTCTAATGAATCTGAAACGTTTAGTTCAAATGGATGTGCAACTCCAGGAAAGTGTGCCTATTTTAGTTATAAAGGTGATGCAGCACTAGCCTGGCTCTGCCCTCCTACGTACTTCCGCTCAATTTTCATTTTCCTTCAGTACTATGTCTGGGACTGCTGTGTAGTCTTAGGTTTTCTCCGAACAAATTTTTACCGGTCCAATCAGCGAACAGAGGGAGTGGCTGAGAACGATGACGTTGATGTCAAGCGCTAGTTTGAGATGTAGTTCAGTAATGGCAGCGGAAAAAGATGCAAACTAAACCATTCATTGCATTGTGGCACCGCTGTTGAATATCCAGAAGTTAAAGCCGGAGCAATAACAGTCTTTGCTGGGGTTTGTTGGTGGCTATGATGTTATGGCCCTCCAACAGGTTAAATTCGGGAAAGGTTTGATTTTCCAGATCGCTTCGTTAGTGATGAAGGAGTTGGCTGAAGCTATTCGGACGGTAACTTTCTCGTGGGGTCGGAAGGTATTGCCATCATTTAAGTTACAGGGACTGGTCAGTTATTTTATTGCCGTCCGTCTCTCACCACCCGCGGAAAAATCCCTGGCCGAGTTACCTACTGCTTTTGACAAACGCAAGGTCGTGTTGATGTAATAGCTGTCCGAATCCACATCTCTGAGTTTTCAACAATATATCACTTCAAAATTCACTGTTTGTAATCATTTTTGACCACTGCAGAACACCATACGGTTGCTTTGCTGTTATTAGGATGCATTTAGACTTGTATTTCCTTAAAATGCTGGCAAGTATTTAGAAGAGCAATATATTTCATCACCGCTCAAACTAATTAAAATAAAAGCACTTAACCATTTGAATTGGCCCGTTATTTATAGCAGCATTTATACCAAGCATATGACATTTTATTTAAAGCATACAATGATGTTACGGACCACGTGAGCGCCGCGTTCCCGATAACAAAACTCTCCACTCCACCGTGGCGTGAATAAATCACAATCCGAATGCACAAGTTTTAGGTTTTATCCTATAGTTTTATTACTGAGGTGGCATGCACATGTGCACTTTTTTATTTTGTTGGATTTCCATGAGTGAAACAGGCGAAGGGCGCATGACATCCGTCACGACCAAACGTTAGCGATTGGTTATGGCAGATCCAGAGTGGCTCAGGGCAGATCCAATAGTTTTAAACCTCAACAGGGTGCCCGCCTTCGCGGAAATAAACCCTTGTCAATGGAGAGTGGCCAGACTCTATGTACAAATGAAATGTACGAGAGTCTGGTAAAACCAGGCTAATGCAGCACTGCAATAGCGCAGAGTCATGTACCAGTACGCATGGTGTTCAGGCATTAGAGAGTCATGAAAATCCTCAAACTCCAGTAGAACATAGCAGACAAACCTATGGCGAAGAGAACAGGTTTTGCAGTTCCTGTCAGAAAATAGGCCATTCAGAGGTGAAATGCTGGTCACTGGGCAGAGGTCGACCTCCACCTTACTTTCAGAAAGATAGGAAATTCCTTTCTAAGGGCAAAGATTATCGCTCATTCGCAGGTAAAACTCTCAGTGAGTTAACTGCATTGTTCATGCAAGGCCTTCAGCTATTAACCTCAATGGCTAGTGGTCTAGCAGCCTAATAGCAATAAGTTTAATAGTTAAACATCCAGATTGCAATGATCCTGTTTGTATTTTCAAATTAGTAATTGTACCAACGCATTGTGCGCATTGAACACACATTATAGTTGTTTGTGTTAATAAATACACATAGACTAGTTAAGTTTATTCTTTAAATTCTTTAAACACATGATTGCTTTACTGTAAGTGTTGTATGAAACACTTAGGATAAAGGTTGTAGATGCTATGCATTCTAGGCCATATATCTTGTGAAAATTGGAATAACTTTAATACTTGAATTGTATAGCAATTTCAAGTTTCATGTGTTTCTATGTTGAATTTGTTTGTCTCCTAAGTGGAAAACGTACTCGGTTACTTTCGTAACCTCGGTTCCCTGAGAGAGAGGGAACGAGTATTGCGTATGGGAAAAACTCCTTTTCTCGAGAATGTGAAGCAAAACTTTATTAATAAAGGTATCTATGTAAAGCGCAGTGCAGCTGCACGGCCATAGCCCGGCGCGAAGAGCGCTCTGATTGTCCGGGCCGCGGCAACTGCAGGAACCTATGGTGAGGCGGCTGAACCAATGGGGGAGCTCCAGAGAGACCGCCGAAAAGGGGGCTTATATTAGCATACAGGAGGCTATATAAGACCCTGATTCACCATAGGTGTCAGGTTTTAAAATCGACTGAAGCGAAACCTGAGAAGCACGAACACGGCATGGAACGTAATACTCGTTCCCTCTCGCTCAGGGAACCGGGGTTACGAAAGTAACCGAGTACGTTCCCTTTCGAGAGAGGTTCCTCGTATTGCATATGGGAACACAATGTAAAACGCCGTGTGTGCTGACTGACCCAAAATCCCCAACTGAATGAGGGAAAGTCAAAAAACCTTTAGAGAGACCGACACAGGCGGGCTTCATAAGGAGAGTGAAAGAACCGGAAGAGTCGGTTCGTTTGAACACCTGACCGGACATTGTCGGATCTATGGTAGAGTGTAAAGGTGCTATGAACGATTGAGTATAAGCAGAACGCAATAAGCAATCGTGTTGCCAGGGCTGCAGAAAAAGCCCTAGATGGAGAAAAGCACTGCTTGTAAAGCTGGGACCTCCAAATTGTAGAATCTGATAAAAGTGGGTGGAGAGGCCCAGCCTGCCGCCGCACAAATATCTTCCATGGAAGTGCCACATGACCAAGCCCAAGACGAGGCCATGCCTCTAGTAGAGTGGGCTTTAATGCCCTAGGTTCTAGACCTATATGCTAGTGGGATTGCATCCACTATCCAGTGTGAGAGTCTGTTTCATGACAGCACAAACTTAAGTGCGGCCACCGAAGCAATGAAGAGCTGATCCGACTGCCTGAAGGGGGCGGAGCGCTCTAGATACAATCTCAATGCTCTGACTGGGCAGAATAGGTTCGCGTCTTATTCTCTCTGAGACGCGTGAAAAGACCTGCATACTGAAGGGGTTGATAGCACTTTGAGTATAAAACCATGCCTCGGTTTGAGCACAACCTTGAAGTTGCTGGACCCAAACTCAATACAGGAAGGGCTCATGGAGAGTGCGTGTAAGCCACCCACTCGCTTAACCGAGGCCACAGCCAGCAGAAAAACGGTTTTGAGTGATACGTGCTTCAAGCTCGTGGTCTGAAGTGGTTAGGAGGGGGAACCCTTCACGGCTTCTAAAACCACGGCGAGGTCCCAAATAGGGACTGAGGAAGGGGCAAGGCGGGTTGAATCTCCTGGCCTCTTTAAGAAAACATACAATAAGATCACTTTTCCCTAGTGAATGTGCCGCGATCGGAGCGTGGTTAGCTGCTATGGCGGAGACATACTTTGAGCGTGGAGGGGGAACGACCCGCGTCCATTAGCTCTTGGAGAAAGCGAGCAGCTACGCCAGTTCGCATGAGTGTACGTCGATGTTTCGCGCAGCACACTGATTAGAAAACCACTGACCACTTCAAAGCAGAGCTGCCAGATAGCGGGGGCTCTAGCTTCTGAAATAGTGTTCATAACTTGTCAGAGAGGTTCCCGGATACCCGTTGATGGGCCATACGTGGAGGGCCCACAGCTCGGGACTGGGATGCCAGATCTTCCCTTTCGCCGGCGTAAGGAGATATTTCCTCAGCGGAATGGGCCATAGGGATGTGTCTGACAGCTGAATCAGTTCGGAGAACCATGTGCAGTTCTTCCAAAGTGGGGCTATTAAAAGCACAGGCTTGCAGCTGCATCGCGATCGGAGGGAGCATATAGAGGGAGTCTGGGCCAACATGGGCCAGGGCGTCCCTGCGTTTGCAAAAAAATATTGGGCAGCGTGTGCTGTGCGAGCTGAATCGTTTGCGGGTGAAGGGACCATCCCCCTGGGGGAATGGGTCCTCTGGATAACATGTCCGGACCCTGATTCAGAATACCTGGCACGTGAGCCGCCCTTAGGGAGCTCAGATTGTGCTCTGCCCATAAAAGGAGATGCTTAGCCATGCAGTGAAGAGAGTCTGATCTCGGCTGCCCTGGCGATTTTATGTACGTTACCAAGACGTGGTTCTTATGACGTAAGCCGCTCGTTGTGAATGTGCTGATAAGCCTGCCCCTCGAAGGCAAATCTCAAAAATGGCTGTAGGGGGGGGGCTATCGTAACGTGAAAGTATGCGTTTTTCAGATCTATTGAGAAAACCCAATCCCCGGGGCGAATGTGCGCGAGGATTTGTTTCACCGTCAGCATCTCGAAACGAGCGTGTCATAAGTGCTTTGTTCAGATGTCTGGAAAATGGGCCTGAGACCGCCATCCATTTTCGGGATGAGGAATTAGCGACAGTAAAAACCTGACTCGCTAGTGTCGGGTGCACTATTTCCACCGCTCTCTCCTTTAACAGTTTTAACACCTCAGCGAGAAGCGCGTGACTGCTTCTTGAGGGCTCGACCACGGCTTGAATCGCGGGGGTCTGCGAGCAAAACTGTAGCGAGAACCTCGTTTTATATGTTCAACACCCAATATTATATACCAGGAATGGCCTGCCAGGCCTGGGCTTGTGAAGCCAGGGGTTTAATTAGATTCAGGGGCGGGCCGCTTAGCAATAGGGGCCTGTTAACAAAATTGCTTGTGCTGTAACACTGCTTGTAACACTGTGGGGATACAGTTTACTCACATTTATATTGTGTGTGCGAGAGTGGGCTTTGTGAAAAGTGCTTGGGTTCAGGAGTGCAGACTGTAAAGTGGGCACATTTCCTACATAGAAAAGCTCTTTTGTGTGAAGTTGTAAACAATGTGCAGTGGCGCGCAACCTACGTAAAATACCCACGGTGCAAACCAGTGAGCGAGTCCACAGGGGTAAATGCACACAGCCATTAGTGTGCAGACGAGCGTGTTTAACATAGGCTAGTTGACTGCAATATTTAATCTCCAGTCACTTAACTTAAGGGAACTGGGAGAATGTAAGGAAGTGCGGGTGGTATGGGAGCCATTCCACAATGCCGTTATGCTATAGTCTAGACTGAAGCGCGTATGCAGACAAGCGTGTTTGACCACAGGCTAGTTGACTGCAATAAGGGTAGTTGACTTTACATGGTGTAATCCGGCCGCGGCGGGAATTATTTGTGATTTTGTGGGGCTGAATTAACAGCGCTTACGTAGGGGTGCACAATGTGTAGTGGACACTTTGTCTACAGTGTAAAAACCTTTCCGGCCGCCTGAATAAAGGGGACTGGAAGTGATAGAGTGAAAAAAGGCTTAGCTTGGCAGCCATATTCCGACGCCCTTATGCTCTGACAGTGAGCGCGTGCTATGACGTAAGTCGCGCTCTAGTCAGCAAATGCGCGCTGCGGAAGGGGTGCGCGCTACCATGACAAGGCAGCCATTACAACTTACTTGGCAGTAAGCGCACGCTGCAGCGAGAACGTTCTTGACATACCCAACAGCCCAAGCTCGCTCGTCTAACTTAATCTAGTATTCTCTGTCTGCGGCGCTTCTTAGCACGGCGAGAGCTTCAGCTCGAGTTAGTTTATTTACTCTAGTATTCTCTGTCCACGGCGATAGCGCGACTGAGCGAGAGAATTGGAAGAGTGAGGAAAAACTCTGTCCGCGGCGCTTCTAGCACGGCGAGAGCTTCAGTTCTAGTTAATTTATTTACCCTAGTATTCTCTGTCCGCGGCGATAGTGCGACTGAACGAGAGAATTGGAAGAGTGAGGAAAAACTCCGTCTGCGGCGCTTCTAGCACGGCGAGAGCTTCAGCTCGAGTTAGTTTATTCACTCTAGTATTCCCTGTCCGCGGCGATAGCGTGACGGAACGAGACAAGAGTAAGAGTGAGGGCAACTCTGCAGCAGCGGCGGAAGAGGAGCCGCGGCGGCGGCAGAGTGAAGAGAGCTTCGGCTTGAATTTGCTCATGTCCTCTAACATGAGTGGGGGAAGTTTGGTCTGATTGGTCAGTTTGAATGTCTCAGGGTTTCAGTCACATGGTCAAGGGATGCATAAAATAAGATTGCAACTTTTGCTCTGGGTCTCTTTTTCTCTGACGGTCTCTTTTTCTCTGGGTGTCTCTTCTAGGGGCCTTCTTTGGCTCTTCTCTTTGCCCTCTTCTCTTTGTCTCTCTATCTATCTCTCTCTATCTCTCTGGTAACCTTCTATACATGCTGGGTATGATTAATGGTATAAGTTTTATCATCTCATTCATCTATTTTGTAACTATTTTAAGTGTAACCATAACCAGATTTTGTCATTAAATTCTTTCAGTTATAAATTATTTGCTAACTAGTTTTGATTTGGTATTGACTTTGAAGTGCTACCTATTGCAAAACAATATAGTCACATTAAAGCAATGCTCTCTCACATATTTTGCTATTGTAACTGCGCTTATTTCCGTCATTGGTATAAGTTGCAGTGGGTGGTTATAGACAAGAAATGTACAGTTTTCTACCATCATGCTGATAACGTTTCTTTAGTCTTTCGGCAACCCTGCAGTCAGAACCACTGTAGGCGATCCACCCTGGCAATAGATCACTATTTTAAAGTGTTACCAAATGAATAAAGATGATTTACTGTAAAACACTGTTTAAATGACAAATCTGCTACAAATACAAATAAACATTAAAACAATTTTAATTGATAAGGCTGTTAGTGACTATCCAAAAGTTCAGGTACCTCAGCTGTGAGATGTAGGGCAGACACTGAAGGAAACTCTTCATTTCACTCTCTTCCTCTGAACATCCTCTCAGCTCTACTGGTTTCTTCACTGTTTGTAGTTTCAGCACTTCCAGGAGGACGGAGGTCTTTCTCTCTGAGAGATCTATGATCCAGACATCAGGTGACAGAAAAACTGACTGTAATGCTGGAGGGAAACTCCTGCCTGTTTGAGTCTCATAGTTCTTCAGATGTGAGCAAAGATCCAGCAGGAAATCACTCTGTTTAATTCTGTCAGTCCATTCAGAAGGAAAAGAGCTGTAGGTGCAGACTGATGTTAACAGTTTCAGCATCTGCTCTCCTGTCGGTGTCTCAGTCTCCGCTGCTTTAATGAAGAGTTGAACGACAAACTGGACTGCAAGACTGATATTCACAATTTCAAACCTGTTTCCAGATGAAAAATGAGTATAAACAGACATATCACACAACTCTGACAATGATAAACAGTCAAAAACACTGTATTTTTGTCTTTACATGCTACTTTAAGGGCGTTTTCACACCTGAAAGTCCGCACCAAGGTCCGAACCAAAGTTTGTGTTTGAACATTTGGTTCTTTTTGGTTTGCTTTCACATTGCAATTAACGCACCAAAGAACTTTACATGACGCACTGGCGTCCTGTCGTCATCATCTATGTGGGCTGCATCTGAACACTGATTGGTTTGTTGGCGGACGTGCGTCTGACGTCAGTGTGTTGTCAATTCAGCGGCTAACTTTGACAAGAATGAATGAACAGACGCATCGTTGCCAATACTGTTAATATTATGGCATTACTATCTGCAGCACCAACTATACTCGAGGCAAATTCACCAAATTAATATTATAATGTTATTTTTAAATTTCATCTAGGCTATATTGATTATGAAACGTGCACAGATGTGCAATATATGTCAAAGACATTGAGTCAGAAATAATTTTGACCACTTCATGAAGTTTTGTTTTGTAGAAAGCTTTGTATTTTGTATCTTAATTTTAATAAATGTTTCATCGTTTGCCTGAATTTAATAAATAAGCTTAAATAAATAATATAGCAAACCAGTGGCGCCACCAGGGGGTGGCCACGGCCACCCCTGGCCACCCCACTGGCCATGGCGTAGGTTTGGGGGGGACGCTAGGTACTAGTCCCAATCATTTAGCGGCGCTTTGCTGCCATAGCGACGTAGTCTCGAGAACATGCGCTGGAAACTTGCGCGGTTTTTTAAAAACATGTCGAGCTCGCGTCCACAGTTTGAACGCAAGAGGATTTCCAGATATAGGGCTGAATAGAAAAAAAAGGTATCATGTCTGTCCCATAGACCGTAAAAAAATATGGACGACTCGACATCATCTGTTTCCGCTTGCAGATTTGAAGCTTTTAGGCGGCCTTGCACGGCGCAGACATCTTGGGACCGAGTCTGCGCAGTAGCGATTTCGGGACCGGAGTTGCGCAGTAGAGCGCAGGAAGTAGAGCAGGAAGTACAGCTGCGATATCAAAAGCCCGCCCACACTCTCGCAGATGCAGAACAATTAATTATGTTGGTGTAAAATAAACAGTTATGGAAATGTAGAAATTAAAGCTAAAGCTCCAATCTGCTCCCAAAAATTTCGAAAAAAGTCAGTTAGTGCCTCAGTGACAACTTCACTCAGAGAAGCCGTCAGTCTCAGCTGTCAATCGTGACATCACGACCCCCGTTTTTACAGCATCAAATAACGAACTCAAACTAAACTTATTTTAAAAACGAACACTTGAAATGAAATCATCGTGATGATAACTGCCTGATAAGTGACAAGTGACATAAACTAACTTTGGGGAAAAAATATTTGAAGTGTAATTTTATTATTTAGTTTGCCTCGCGTCCATTAGAAAACACAGAGGGGCAGCTATACTGGGACCGGTCACCGGGGGGCGATCGAGGCGCGAAAGCTTCAGTAAATGAGAGGGAGACTGCAGGCTTGGTCTGTCCAGTAACTTAAGATGAACCTAAGACAAACTGCACCCTTTGCAGAGAAGCATTTCAGTGTCTCAGACTGTCTGACTTAAAGCATGCGATGACAGACACATCCGTGAACTAAAGGTAGGCCTATTGTTTTTTTAATAGATAATATAATATAATATTCCACACATTATCAGAGCTTGGCAGACTTACTTTTCTAGACATTAGAACAGTTAATTAATAGATTATAGCCTATTAATGTTATCAATTTTTCATTTAGCAGTTTGATATTTAAAAAATATTTAGATTAAAATGGGACAAATAATTACGTAATAATATAGTCATAATAGTAAATTAATAAAGAGGATTAAACATTTTTTGAATTTCAGAATTGTCAGTAAAGTGGTTACTGGTTCAGAAGGACTGCTTAAAGAGACAGTGCACCCAAAAATGAAAAATCTGTCATAATTTCCTCACCCTCAAGTTGTTCCAAACCTGTATGCATTTCTTTATGTAGAACACATATGAAGACACATTCCTACCATGGAAGTCAATGTTGCCCCCAAAGCAAACATTTGGTTACAAACGTTCTTCAAAATATATTCTTTTATGTTCAACAGAACGAAGAAACTCATACAGGTTTGGAACATCATGAGGGAGAGTAAATGATGACAGAAATTTCATTTTTGGGTGAACTATCCCTTTAAAGTACACCAATACAGGCTTCTAAAGAGTTCTTCAGAAATAAATAAAATAATCAAAAGTAAAATAATTTAAAATGTGTTCTGTTGCAAGTTTTGTTGCATTGATTCCATGTTTATTGTTGAGCTGCTGTCATTGTTTCATTGTCACTCTTTTGACTCTTTAATTGCCAAGTTCATAAATTATTTTCAAAAACGGATTCAAAACTGATTTGGAAAAAAATACATACACACAAAATAACTTATTTTCAATATAAAAAGTGATTGTGGACTAGATATTTTTTGACCTTTTATCACAGTCTTGGACATGTCAAAGATTAGTAACAACACTGGCATCTCTGATGCATTGTTAGTTTGTGTGCAGCATCAGATTTACATTTTTTTTAATCCCTCATTTATATGCAGTTATTATACTCTATTCAAATGCCAGACACTAAGCTTCTTCTTTTTTTCTTAAAATATTTTTTAGTAAAAGACAACGGGGAATTATGTGTCAATCAATCAATCAATCAACTTTATTTATATAGCGCTTTTACAATCACGATTGTGTCAAAGCAGCTTCACAGTGTCAAACAGGATAATATTGCGACAAAATTAGATTTGGCTGTATAGTCGTACTGGAGAAAACAGTGATGTTATCAGCTTATTTGAATTTATCATATAGCAACAATGTTGGCAGATCAGTATTATAGTTTATAGAACGTGTCGTGACGTGCTACAGGACGGTTTACTACACCAGTAGAATAAAATTCTGAAATTATGGTTTCTAGTTTTGGTGTGCCACCCCAGGATTTTAAGTGGCCCCATCTGGCCACCCCTATGAAAAATTTCTGGAGGTGCCACTGTAGCAGACATCCCGTGATGGAGTGATCATTTACGTTGCACATGAACTGGAGCGGTCAAGCAGAGCACGCTGTTCACGCGAGCTGACATGACTACACAAGCGGTTATGTTTAAAATGCTGCGCGCTCCATCACTGCATGTGCTGTGAGTTTAATCTGTGTTTTTTCACTAATCCTACACCAGAACTTCCTGTAAATGGTCTGAAAGTCCGAACTATACAGAAAATGCTTTCACACAAGAAACAAACCGAACCTTTGTTCTGTTTGGTCCGGACCGAGACTACCCTTTTTCGTCGGACCAAATTTCGTCTGTTTGGTCCGGACCATGGTCCGAGGGAGGTTTCACACCTGTAATTTTGGTTCGTACCAAACTCAAAAGTCCGAAAATCCAGACCAAACAAGGTAGGTGTGAAAGCACCCTAAGTCTTCTTTATTATAAACACAACAGATGAAGTGAATTAAAGGAAACAATAAAGACAATTTACTTAAAAACTAATAAATGTACAAAATAAAGAAGATTTAAATGACAAAATCTGCTACATATACAAATCTAAAATACATTAAAACAATTTTAATTGATAAGGCTGTAAGTGACTATCCAAAAGTTCAGGTACCTCAGCTGTGAGATGTAGGGCAGACACTGAAGGAAACTCTTCATTTCACTCTCTTCCTCTGAACATCCTCTCAGCTTTACTGGTTTCTTCACTGTTTGTAGTTTCAGCACTTCCAGGAGGACGGAGGTCTTTCTCTGTGAGAGATCTATGATCCAGACATCAGGTAACTGGAAAACTGACTGTAATGCTGGAAGGAAACTCCTGCCTGTTTGAGTCTCATAGTTCTTCAGATGTGAGCAAAGATCCAGCAGGAAATCACTCTGTTTAATTCTGTCAGTCCATTCAGAAGGAAAAGAGCTGTAGGTGCAGACTGATGTTAACAGTTTCAGCATCTGCTCTCCTGTCGGTGTCTCAGTCTCCGCTGCTTTAATGAAGAGTCGAACAACAAACTGGACTGCAAGACTGATATTCACATTTTCAAACCTGTTTCCAGATGAAAAATGAGTATAAACAGACATATCACACAACTCTGACAATGATAAACAGTCAAAAACACTGTATTTGTGTCTTTACATGCTACTTTAAGTCTTCTTTGTTATAAACACAACAGATGAAGTGATTTAAAGGAAACAATAAAGACAATTTACTTAAAAATTAATAAATGTACAAAATAAAGAAGATTTAAATGACAAAAATCTGCTACATATACAAATCTAAAATACAATAAAACAATTTTAATTGATAAGGCTGTAAGTGACTATCCAAAAGTTCAGGTACCTCAGCTGTGAGATGTAGGGCAGACACTGAAGGAAACTCTTCATTTGACTCTCTTCCTCTGAACATCCTCTCAGCTCTACTGGTTTCTTCTCTGTTTGTAGTTTCAGCACTTCCAGGAGGACGGAGGTCTTTCTCTCTGAGAGATCTATGATCCAGACATCAGGTGACTGGAAAACTGACTGTAATGCTGGAGGGAAACTCCTGCCTGTTTGAGTCTCATAGTTCTTCAGATGTGAGCAAAGATCCAGCAGGAAAACACTCTGTTTAATTCTATCAGTCCATTCAGAAGGAAAAGAGCTGTAGGTGCAGACTGATGTTAACAGTTTCAGCATCTGCTCTCCTGTCGGTGTCTCAGTCTCCGCTGCTTTAATGAAGAGTCGAACGACAAACTGGACTGCAAGACTGATATTCACATTTTCAAACCTGTTTCCGCATGAAAAATGAGTATAAACAGACATATCACACAACTCTGACAATGATAAACAGTCAAAAACACTGTATTTGTGTCTTTACATGCTACTTTAAGTCTGCTTTGTTATAAACACAACTGATGAAGTGAAAGGAAAGAATGGTAACACTTTAGAATACTGATCTATCATTAATGAATAACTACACAGGAACAAATGAGTAATGCAACTATTATTCTAACTCTTATTTAATTCCAGCCATGGCCGTAGACAGCTATGAGGTCACGAGGTCTGGACCTCAGTATTTTCCTGAGATGAATATAATAAATGTTGTGAAATAAATGCCTAATATAGTATTAACACTACTTTATTGTTGAAAGTATAAAGCACAGCACAAAGAACTTCTCATCGGAGCTGCCTCAGCGGTTTATCAAACCATCAAAATATTACACTTGAGATGACCAATCAAATCAATCAAAGTAGGCGGGCTTTATCTTCACAGAAGATGCTTAGCGTGAATTTCAGCTCAACACTTCTGTAAACGGACTTAAAGTGTGAGTGCACGTATAGCTAAACTTAACATTTCATATTTGACAGCTATTTTAGAATATAAATGTTTAACCGACAAAAATAATAAGGTCAACTGATAAAAATGTCTAATTTTGCCATTTTTTAAATTAAAAATAGGCTTATAATATAATATGATTCATGTAACTAATGTAATTTGTTCTAATGTAGCACATATTTTGTCAATGTGAGGGGAAAAGAAATATTAATGAACCTGATTTCATCAGATTAGGTAGAATGTGTAGGGGAGAGCGGGGCACAACCTAACACTTTTTGACTTTCTCAGTTTGTGTAAATCCACTTGGGGTTCAGAGTATTATTTTTACCCCACATTACTCAGTTCACATGTCTAGTACAATTAAGTGGTTTTGTTTCATTAATACAGTGTATGCTTTTTCTTGATTTACCCTGAAAGAATGGAAGTGAAATGTGACAACATGCCCCATAGGTGAGGTACAGTGTAACATGAGCATATGAAAGATTCAAATGTTATCTGATATAATAGAAAAAAAAATACTTTGTCGATAAAAATTCAAATAAAATAAAAAAAAAACGCATTTTTTGAGTTTGACAATAAACACATTGTAAAATACAGAAATACAACTATAAAACATAGTTCAAATTAACATAATTAATACTTTCTGAACATCTCTCTCTGCATTTGTTCATCCTTTTCTTATGGTTTCTCAATTCATAAAAGTATAGAATATCATTTTTTATAATTTTTTGGGGGCTTTCAAACATCTTAAAAATGCACATATGTAGATCAGAAAAATAAAACATTTCTCAGGGGACTATTCCCCTGAACCCCCCACCCCAACTACCTCAGATTTGAGACCTCACTGACTTTAAAACCCCTGGCTCTGATTCCAGCTGGTGTTCCTCAGCGGGATTTCTATCCCCTCTGCTTTTTGTCATCTGCATTAACAGCTTGGATCCACATCTGCCTCCTTCAGTAATTCCAGTGAAATATGCTGATGATCTAACAATCACTGAGCTTCTAATGGGATCTCTTCCTGGGCTAACCCAGAAGGCCTTGTATTCAGTGTCGGAATGGGGAGAGGGATTTACATTGGCAATGAATGGAACTAAGACAGTGGTCATGGTCATCAGTGCTAGGAATGAGGAAAATATTCCCTGTCCTTCTTCCCCTGTTATTTCAGGACATGTAATTAGTAGAGTTTCCACCTTTAAACTGCTTGAAGTTCATATCTCTTCCAATCTGTCATGGGACGCCCACATTAAGTCCACGATTATGAAAGTACGTCCTAGAAAGCGTCGACAATACATTTTGGTCCAAAAATAACAAAAAATACGACTTTATTCAGCATTGTCTTCTCATCCGTGTTCCTCAAATAAAGAATCAAACAGTCATGATTCATGATTTGGATTGCGTGTCAAACTGGCAAACTGCTGAAATCATGGGACATTGGAGATATGAATCACGAATCAATCTGCTGATTCGCAACCGTTTGATTCTTTATTTGAGGTTTGAAAACAAACGCGGAAGAGAAGACAATGCTGAATAAAGTCGTATTTTTTGTTATTTTTGGACCAAAATGTATTATCGACGCTTCAAAAGAGTCTAACTAACCACATATGGACTACTTTGATGATGTTTTCATTACCTTCTGGACGTGGACAGCAATTGGGTATACACTTACATTCAAAGGACAGAAAGGCCTCTGACTAAATCTAAAATATCTTAAACTGTGTTCCGAAGATGAACAGAGGTCTTACGGGTGTGGAACGACATTGGGGGAGTCATTAATAAAAGAAATTTCATTTTTGGGTGAACTAATTCTTTAAGTCCATGATTATGAAAGTATGTGCTATTTTCTACACTGGTTTTGAGGCTCTCTTTTGAACGCTGGGTTTTGATGGGCGTGACGCACTGGAGACTAGGAAGTAAACGCCCACAGCTAGGATTGGATAAGACTTGAATATTTAATGAGCTTCAGCTCGGCTGTCAGTTCATTCACATGAAGGAAGGATTGATTTGAAAGCGGCAACCGTAATGATTCTCTTGCAGAGCTCGTAAACGTCTTTATCAAACAAACACAAAGCTATTTCTCATCCACCTGCGACTGATTGGAATATTATTTCTTTATTACATGGCCCGCACGATCTGTGGATATAAACGCAAGCGCACACACACACACACACACACACACACACACACACGTGCGCCCTGATCAAGAAAGGAATTTCTGCCGACGGGTGTATGTTTTGGTAGCCTGTCTAGAAAACACACAGCACTGGGACTAATATTACTTTTAAAAAAGACGTTTTACTCACATAAATTTGTTGCACAATTACTGTCGGATCCAATATAGAATGCACAACATTGTGTCTACAAATCCAGCGTGACAGGACACTTGTTTAAAAAATGATTCTGCAGTGAAATGAAGTGAACGCGCGTATGTTCTTCCCCACGTGAGCTAGAACGTCATGGAAGGAAGGAAGCGTATGCAGCGACTGTGTTCTTCCACAATATCTTGCGATCTTCTTCGACATGTTTATCGCTGCTGGCTAGCATGATCCGATGAGTCGATGGGCGGGGCTACTGAACTACACATGCTTATTATTCTGTTTTGGCGGTGTTTCACCACTAGATGACGTCAGGTTGAAGCACACGATAGAGGTGTGCGATACCGCTAGATTTGGTATCGATCCGATACCAAGTAAATACAGGGCCAGTATGGCCGATACCGATACCAATACAGATACTTTTTAATAATTAAGGTGGATGCGTCTTCAACCTAAATCTAAATGAATTTTCATGACTTTTAATTTGTTTTGTGATTTGCATTTTGGGTTATTAATCAGTACTACATAAGCTTTTGTTCAGAAACAACTTTTGGTTACTTCTGTTTTATTTAAATAAACAAAGTTACAAAATGATTACTTCACAAATATAAAAAATGTAAAAACAAATTCTCTTTTCAAGTAGCATGTTAACAAAAAATGTTTCTCCTCTTTAGTGCACTTCTTTTCAGGATTTTTTTCTTAAATAAACAAAGTTTTACTTCACAATAAATATAAAAAATGTAAAACAAATTCTCCTTGCAATACGATATAATGCTGAAAATTAAAATGCACGGCTGAGCGGCGCGCGCGCCTGACTGCTGGTGGTAGCGCTAGTGGTGAGTCACGTGACGGTACAAAACAGGCAACCGGAGAGGGGGAGGAGACATAGATAGTAAAAGAAATGGACGGAGCGATCCCATTGCCTTCTACGGCGTTAAGTGATGTCAGTATAGGAGCACTCACTTCCTGATGGCTGAGCGAACTGCGCAGGCTCAGACTGAGCTTGACGACGTAGATGTGACGTGAGCCTCCTGTCTGACAGCTGTAAGTCTTCTAGTAGTTGTGGAAAGTGAAAGCTGAATCACGTTGTTTAAATATTTTCTCCCGTTGCTTTTGGCTCACTATGGGCTTCTCTCCATTCTTCTCCCTTGACTTTATCAGACTTTATGTCTCCACGTCCCCCCGACTGTCTCATAGACAGTAGAAGATTGCCTGCGAGCGTCTCCTCAGGTCTATACGGTAATTTCTCAACTGTGCGACAGAGTCGCGTTGGTTATGACGCAATAATAGTTAGCCTATTTTTACAAAAACAGCTTCTACGGGGTGATAGTGTAAGATACAAGGTAACGGAGCCTTTTATGCATTGCCGTGTTTCTTTAGAAATAAAAAATGGACAAATGGAGTCTTTAAACGACTCAGATGTAAAGTTATTCACTGTCAAAGTGACTCAAAAATGAATGGGAGTCAATGGGATGCTAACAGCAGGTGATGGCTTGGTTAGCAATGGCAGCCCCTAGGGGTGGAACGCTTTCCGAGCGCTAGATTACCCCCTTGGGAGGAGAGCAGTGTCGAGCACGAGCAGCCCTCTCTTGAGAGCTTCCTCTGCTCTGTGACAGCAGCAGCATTTTGACAAACACGGCCAGGTCGCAAAACGAGAGAAACTGAAACTTAAGTATCGATATTTTCACGTTGGTATCGATCAATACCGATACCAACGTTGGTATCGATATTATCGATATTAGTATCGATCTGCCCACCTCTAGCACACGATAGTTTTCTGGGACTGGTGTTTATAAAAGTTTTTCTTTGACTAACAAGTAAGTTTTCAGCTCTAAAACTTACAGGATATTCTAATATTATCATGACCTTTTATATATCAAAAGCTCAGGGGAAAGTTGATTTCTCAATTCATCACACCCTTTAACAAAATTATATTTGACTTTTATACGGCCAGTTCTGGAGTATAGCCCAGTATGGGGTGGACTACCTAAAGGTCTCTCTGCTTTAAAGATCTTAAACTTTATTTTATCCCACATGCTCTTAAATTGGTTTACAAATAACTCTTTAGGTGTTTGATTGTATGAAGTCCATTTCTGTTTTGTTTTTTTGTGTATTTGTGCTGTACTATCTCACAGAATTTAATGATAATATTGTGTCAGAATTATGTGATTTTATTTGATTTTTAGCTTGTTTTAAACCATGTATATAATGGTTGTTTCTGATCATGTGTTATGTTTGACACATTTCAGGGTTTTGTGCTGCAATATCCTGCCTTTTCAAACCTAGGACTGTAATGTAACTCTGAAACTCTGATTAACAAATTAGTAAGTAATATTAGTAAGTAGGGGTGTGCCGGTTTCAGAATTGGTGATGACGGTTATGATGTGAGTCAAATGTGACGGTTCGTAA
This sequence comes from Pseudorasbora parva, assembly GCF_024679245.1. Classification (NCBI taxonomy): domain Eukaryota; kingdom Metazoa; phylum Chordata; class Actinopteri; order Cypriniformes; family Gobionidae; genus Pseudorasbora; species Pseudorasbora parva. The sequence continues at coordinate 46,525,833 of NC_090173.1, read as the reverse complement.
CATAACCGTCAGGGGGTGGGGTGGCGGGGCGGAGGGATGGGGGGAACTAGTTTGAATAAAAAATGCATTAACAGTCTGACAGCCATAAACAGGACTCAAACAGTATGGAAAAATAAACTGTTAGAAACAGCAGGTTATCAACTTAATCGATATGAAGAGCCACTATGCAATCATCACAGCTTTCAGTTTGCTGTCTACTGCATCAGATGCGACGCCTAGTGATGGGGAGTCGACTCCAAAAGAGTCGATTCCTCGACTCTGAATAGCCGTAGAGTCAGGGTCGACTCCAGTACAGGAATCGACTCTCGGTGTCGACTCTGTTGCTGTGTCCGAAATCGCTCTATTTTACTGAATCTCTCATCTAAAGTGCATGGAAGTTGAGTGCACTATAAGCAAGGAGTGAGTGAAATGAAGCGAGCCGCGAGGTAATACACTGACATCGTGTACACCGCGTCAGAGAGCTGTTGCAGAAACTTTGTCACACATTTATTTGAGTGCTTACTTTAGAAATAAACACACAGTGACTTTAGTTTGTAATTATAGGCTTCCTCCATGCTAGCTTTAGTTTAATTGATGGTAGGCTATTTATTATTGCAATAAATATAGATTTGGTTTCCCATGGTAACCATGTGTTTATTAAACTAACCATAAATCATAAAAAAATCAAGAAGAAACGCATCAATAGTGTGCATTATTTTATGCATATTATCTTTAACTCACCTTTTAAGACAATGATCATATGCGTTTAGCGCCATCACTCGACAACATCTTTTTTCGTGACTTTTCCTAGGTTATGTAGAATACAGAACTGTTGATAACAATGAAAGTCATCGCTAAATTGGACTAATTTGGATGGCCAGCTGAAAGTGTGTGGTTTTAATAAGAGGATTTTAGGACTTTGTGTTGGGAGGAAATAATTTAAGTGTGTAACAACAGCAATTTTGTCTGATTTTTTAAATAACCCTGTATTGATGTAAAGTAAATGGAGTCGAGGAGTCGATTCCATAGACTCCCATAGTGGGAGTCGGGAATCGGAGTCGACTCCAAAAAACCTGGAATCGAACACCCCTACGATGCCGTCATCTCCAGCAGCTGGAATTTGTTTACGGATGCCGTAGCAACTCTCAACGGCCACCAGGACTTATACGGTTTTATAAAAGCTATTTATTTGTTGTAACTTTTATACATCTAAAACCTTTTTTGGTACGGATTTTTACGGTTTTTCTCCTAATTTCAAAGACTTTTACTCACCCCTGCTATCTCTTCTAACATCGGCTGTTTGCTGGAATTGCTGGGAGTTGCATACACTCCTCTGCTATGGTATGGACCATCATCTCGCTGTGCCTGACAGTGTTCCAGCTCTGTGTTTCTATAATGCATAGCGCTAGTCAAAACCTTTCAGCGGCTGTCATGAAGCTTAAATATTCCATCCCACAGCTGCTAAATTTCAACGACCGCACATTTCCTGCGTGCATCGCGGTCATTAAGGAACTTGGACTTCTGCGCAGACCGCGTTACATCCAAGGAGGCTCTCGTCGCGGGCTAGTTAATCATCAGCCTGAAAATTGTGCATCAGCCATACCATCCATCTGGACCTCCGTCGCACATCTGCCGCGTCATCACAACAGTTTTGCTCTCCGTTTTGGTAACACGGGAATCACCGCGAGATCTCATCAATCTAAACTGGATTGCACGGGAAACACCGCGAGATCTTTTAGCACAGCGCATGACAGAAAACGTGGAGTGGATTTTAGTGTTTTACGGCCAATAACGAGATTCACCACCCCATCAATGCTCAAAATAGAACTTTTTAATGCACAATCCCTCACAAATAAGTCATCTTTCATCCAAGACCACATCATTGATAAGAGATTAGACCTTATGTGCTTAATGGAAACATGGCATCAGCCTGCAGTTTACGCAGCACTTAATGATGCCTGTCCTCCTGGTTACAGCTACCTGGAGAAAGCCCGCTACACTGGTCGTGGTGGTGGCTTAGCTGTAATTCATAGACAATCATTGGAGCTGTCTTTTCTCCCTCTGCCCACAGTGTCATCATTTGAATACCTTGCTTTTAAATGTAAACCCACCTTTTTCTTTGACAATACTGCTTATTTATCGGCCCCCAAAAACAAATTCAGTTTTTATCTCTGAGATGCATGACTTTCTCACAACACTCTGCTCTACTTCTGCTAACATTTTAATATTAGGAGATTTTAATATTCATGTAGATACCTCCTCCTGCCACCTGGCAGCTGAGTTTCTGCAATTATTGGACTGCCTCAATCTCCAACAGCATGTGGATGGACCCACTCATTCTAGGGGGCACACTCTGGACTTGGTCATTTCCAACTCTCCTCATATTAGAAACCTCTTGGTGTATGATCTGGGTGTGTCTGACCACCAGGCCATCTCATTGGAACTGCCACGCCCCTCTTCCCTTTCCAAAGATTCCTGTCAAATTTGCTTCAGGAACCTGAAAAAGATTAACCAAGACTCTTTAACTACAGACCTTCAGCAATTCTCCTCTGTTGATCTCTCCTCAGTCTCTGAGTCGGTTGACTTCTACAACAAGTCTCTGAGCAGCCTTCTAGATCTTCACGCACCTGTCATAACTAGAATGGACACCTTGCGCTCAGCACCCTGGTACACCAGCGAACTGCGGAAGATGAAGACGGTTGGGCGCGTACTTGAGAGGCGTCTCAAGCTCTCAGGACTCACTGTTCATAGGCAAGCCTATAGAGATCATCAGAAGGCCTACGCAAGGTCCTTGAGAGATGCTCAGTCACACTTCTACTCTTGCATCATCAACAATAACCCTGGAAACTCCAAGAAGCTTTTCTCCACTATAAATCACATCCTCAAACCGCAAACTCACTCTTTTTCAGAAGCCACAGAAGAGAGGTGCAATAAGTTCATGACCTTTTTTAGGAACAAAGTAGACAACATCCACTTGCTTCTATCTAGCCCCTCCGCTCTGCCTGTCCCGTCTGTTGATCCACAGCCAGGGACCTTCCAACATCTCTGCTGCTTCTCCATCATCACACAGCTTGAGGTTGAGGACATCATCAGAAAAATGAAACCATCCACCTGTGCACTGGATCCTTTTCCTACAGCCTTGGTAAAATCTAACCTCAGTGTCTTAAGTCCATTTATTACCAAGATTATTAATAATTCCCTCCAGACTGGCCTTGTTCCTTCATCTCTAAAAACTGCTATCATCAGACCACTTCTAAAAAAACCTACTTTAGACCCAGATGTTAATGACAACTACAGGCCCATCTCCAACCTCCCATACCTCTCTAAGGTGCTGGAAAAAGTTGTTGCTGCACAGCTTCAGGTCCATTTGGAGCATAACCATCTTTATGAGAAATTTCAGTCTGGTTTCCGCTCAGGACACAGCACAGAAACAGCTTTGGTCAGGGTCACAAACGATCTATTGATGGCGGCAGATGCTGGTTCCCCATCCCTTCTCATCCTCCTGGACTTAACTGCAGCTTTCGATACAGTTGACCATAACATCCTCCTTCACCGTTTACATTCCACCATTGGTCTCTCTGACTCGGTCCACAACTGGTTTTCTTTTTATCTCACTGGGAGAACTGAATATGTTGCGTTAGGAGAAGCTACATCCCTGTCACACAATGTCACCTGCGGTGTCCCTCAAGGCTCTGTGCTCGGACCCACCCTGTTCATACTCTACATACTCCCCCTTGGCCGTCTCATCAACCGGCATGGGATTTCTTTTCACTGCTATGCTGATGACACTCAACTTTACTTTAGGACAAGTTCATCTCCCTCTGCTGACCTCACACCATCCACTTTGATCACTTGCCTGGATGAGATAAAGGCGTGGATGAAGCAAAACTTTCTGCAGCTAAACAGCTCCAAGACTGAAGCTATCCTAGTCGGCACTCCACTTCAGGTCCAGAAGTCCGTTATCACCAGCATTGCTTTCTCTGATCAGGTCATTCCACTTTCCACTTCAGTCACCAATCTGGGGGTCAGAATGGAATCATAGCTTACTTTTGAAGCGCACATCAAACACCTGTGTAAGACCTCCTTCTTCCACCTCAGAAACATTGCCAAACTTCGTCCCATTCTATCACTGGCTGATGCGGAGAAGCTTGTCCACGCCTTTATCTCCTCCAGGCTGGACTACTGCAATGCGCTCCTTATTGGCATCCCTAGCAAAAATCTCCAGAGGCTGCAGTGTATTCAGAACAGCGCTGCTAGGATCCTCATGAGGGTACGCAAATACGACCACATCACCCCCATTCTAAAATCACTCCACTGGCTTCCTGTGTCGTTCAGGATCGAGTACAAGATTTCTCTCCTTACCCACCAGTGCATCCATGGTGATGCTCCCTCCTATCTTAAGGAACTCCTCACCACACAAACAGCCACTCGTAACCTCCGCTCTGTTTCGCTGTATCGCCTTAAAACTCCCACAGCCAATCTCCGTACTATGGGAGATCGGGCCTTCTGCTCTGCAACCCCCAGTCTGTGGAACGCTCTCCCTGACCACCTGCGGACTCCACAGACTATAGATGCTTTTAAGCGTGGTCTTAAAACCCACCTTTTTAGCAGAGCTTTTAATTGACTTGTTACTTCTTTATTTTATTTTATTTTATTTTTCAGTTTTATTTATTTTATTTTATTAATTTACTTATTTATTTATTGTTGTTGATTGTTTTGTTTTTTTAATTCTGTAGCACTTTGAGATTTTGTTTTATATAAAGTGCATTATAAATAACATTTATTATTATTATTATTATTATTATTATTAATTTTTTACACTTTACAAGTTGTAAAGTGTAAAAATCATTTCAGAAAAAAATAATTCTAATGTCAGGCGCAGTTGAAGTAGCTGATTGTTACATTTGTAGGTTTAGGGACAGTGTCATTATGCCAACATTATCTTCATAACTTCTCACGAAATAAAACGTTTATCCCTCTCTTGTCAACATTATAGCGCAGCGCGCGCTGTGTACGTCATATAAGGACGCACGCTGAAAAGTAATCCGGTCAGGTCGTGTACATGGTGAAGCATGTTGGTGTATTTACTTGGCGATTTTGCTAAGAGCGGATAGTTCGTTTCATATATACAGTCTTGTTCAAAATAATAGCAGTACAATGTGACTAACCAGAATAATCAAGGTTTTTAGTATATTTTTTATTGCTACGTGGCAAACAAGTTACCAGTAGGTTCAGTAGATTGTCAGAAAACAAACAAGACCCAGCATTCATGATATGCACGCTCTTAAGGCTGTGCAATTGGGCAATTAGTTGAAAGGGGTGTGTTCAAAAAAATAGCAGTGTCTACCTTTGACTGTACAAACTCAAAACTATTTTGGAACAAAAAAAATTTTTTTCTGGGATTTAGCAATCCTGTGAATCACTAAACTAATATTTAGTTGTATGACCACAGTTTTTTAAAACTGCTTGACATCTGTGTGGCATGGAGTCAACCAACTTGTGGCACCTCTCAACTGTTATTCCACTCCATGATTCTTTAACAACATTCCACAATTCATTCACTTTTCTTGGTTTTGCTTCAGAAACAGCATTTTTGATATCACCCCACAAGTTCTCAATTGGATTAAGATCTGGAGATTGGGCTGGCCACTCCATAACATTAATTTTGTTGGTTTGGAACCAAGACTTTGCCCGTTTACTAGTGTGTTTTGGGTCATTGTCTTGTTGAAACAACCATTTCAAGGGCATGTCCTCTTCAGCATAGGGCAACATGACCTCTTCAAGTATTTTAACATATGCAAACTGATCCATGATCCCTGGTATGCGATAAATAGGCCCAACACCATAGTAGGAGAAACATGCCCATATCATGATGCTTGCACCTCCATGCTTCACTGTCTTCACTGTGTACTGTGGCTTGAATTCAGAGTTTGGGGGTCGTCTCACAAACTGCCTGTGGCCCTTGGACCCAAAAAGAACAATTTTACTCTCATCAGTCCACAAAATGTTCCTCCATTTCTCTTTAGGCCAGTTGATGTGTTCTTTGGCAAATTGTAACCTCTTCTGCACATGCCTTTTTTTTAACAGAGGGACTTTGCGGGGGATTCTTGAAAATAGATTAGCTTCACACAGACGTCTTCTAACTGTCACAGTACTTACAGGTAACTCCAGACTGTCTTTGATCATCCTGGAGGTGATCATTGGCTGAGCCTTTGCCATTCTGGTTATTCTTCTATCCATTTTGATGGTTGTCTTCCGTTTTCTTCCACGTCTCTCTGGTTTTGCTCTCCATTTTAAGGCATTGGAGATCATTTTAGCTGAACAGCCTATCATTTTTTGCACCTCTTTATAGGTTTTCCCCTCTCTAATCAACTTTTTAATCAAAGTACGCTGTTCTTCTGAACAATGTCTTGAACGACCCATTTTCCTCAGCTTTCAAATGCATGTTCAACAAGTGTTGGCTTCATCCTTAAATAGGGGCCACCTGATTCACACCTGTTTCTTCACAAAATTGATGACCTCAGTGATTGAATGCCACACTGCTATTTTTTTGAACACACCCCTTTCAACTAATTCAACTAATTGCCCAATTGCACAGCGTTAAGAGCCTGCATATCATGAATGCTGGGTCTCATTTGTTTTCTGAGAATCTACTGAACCTACTGGTAACTTGTTTGCCACGTAGCAATAATATACGAAAAACCTTGATTATTCTGGTTAGTCACATTGTACTGCTATTATTTTGAACAAGACTGTATATATATATATATATATATATAGTTACGATTATATTTCCAGAAAGAATGTATTTTTTTTTGGTGTATTTTCCATATGTCATCATCTAAACGCATCACAGCCCCGAGGACCAGCACTAGTAGAATAGCTTGCCTTCCATTGAAGCTGCTATTTTCCATTGGACCATAGCTTTGACTGACGTGGGTCATTAGCCAATCAAAATTTGTGTAGTGATAGAACGGCCCAGAAGCCCAGCGATGTGTCGATGTGCTACCCCCTGCTGATGTCATCAGCCGTCTGAACTTTTCACGGGTTGTGAGAATTCTGTGTGAAATAAACTATGGCCGCCGCAGATGACGGGCTGCGTGCGAATGATCGATCCTGATGTCAAGCCGGTAATGTTAGCTAACAAGCAGTGTTTTTTCTGTTTCTTTGGATGATCTGTTGGTCCGTATTTTTGTTTGTTTAAGAGTATTTGTGCCAGCTGATTTGGATTCTTTTCACCATTTGCCTAAACGGTGACAGGTGAGTGCAGTATCATCAATAAATAGTCAAATTGCCTTTTTGTCTCGCTTGTACTTTTTGCTTGCCCCCTTCCCAACGAACACTATGAAAGCAAAGTTCGTAGTAGTATTACGTACAGTGCATTATTGTATTGTGTGTGTGTGTGTGTGTGTGTATGTGTGCTGACACAAATGTGTATTATTATGACACAGGTATTACAAGGAGAGGGTGAAATATGAGGACATTGGCCATGTCCCCACTTTTCAAAATGCTTATAACGTTAAATCATACAGGATGAGGTTTTTTTAGAAAGTAAAAATGCAGAATGTTTCCTGTGATGGGTAGGTTTAGGGGCAGTGGCAGTGTAGGGGGATAGAAAATACAGTTTGTAAGGTATAAAAACCATTGCGCCTATGGAATGTCCCCATATGTCACAAAAACAAACATGTGGGTGTGTGTGTGTTGTTATGGCGACGGCGTGGGGCTTGTTGATCGTGTGTGTGTGTGTTGTTATGGCGTGGGGCGTGTTGATCGTTAGTGAAGGCCCTGACTGAAACCCCACAGTACGCTACTGTAGTTCACTATTAGCTAATCAATAGCTACACATTTTTTCATAACTCCAACAGGACTACTTGGTACTACTATATACAGGTTCATAATTAACATGAATAATGCATAATGTATCATTAATTTTAAAGCAGCACTAGGTAACTTTTCAACCTTCATAATATATTTTCAAGACTCTTTTGATGATAAATCGACTTACAATAGGTTGAATGACACGTCTGCCATAGACTGATGGGGTCTGTATCGTTTTTAATCATACTTTTAAACTTCGGGTTTCGGGTAGTAACCCGAGAACAAAAAGAACTACAAAATTCGACTGCTTTACGGCATATACGTCACTTCCACCAACACCCACACTTCCTTAAATTCAGACGTGTGAGCCCAACTTTGTTCGTCGGATTATATAGTCATGTCCGAAGCAGCACAGACAAAGAAGAAAGTAAAGGTTTTGTTGGAGGAAAGCAATAAGAGGAAACGAAAAAGTGATGGGATTAAAGGCAGGACGAGGATCAACATCGGACCAGCGTTTGCTCGTTGGCGTGAGCTGAAGGAGTCGTGCCCGACCGATGCTGTCATGCTTGTTAAGGTGATTGCCTACCACTCAAACATTGAACTGAAATATCATATAGATTCTGTAAAACGCTAACCAATAGACTACTATAATGACGCTGGCTTGTAAACGTGAGCATCGTGATTATTTGGCGTTTGAAAAAAAATAAAACCCATGAAATTATATTCAAATGACATGCTAAAACATATGCCACTGACTGTACCTGGGATGAGGACATTTCACACGCGCCGCCAGAAGAACACCTGCATGTGAACTCCTCCTGCAGTGTTCAGGGGAACTGTTAGTGCTGCACCAACCCGCGGCGCCACTTTTATGAAGTTATTTGGCCCGCACCACACCACTGTATATATTTTTACAACCCGCCCCGCACCCGCGACCATTAAATAGACATACGGGGTCCGCGGGTTATGAGACGACTCGTGCATCACTAGTTTAGGGCTATCAGGGCTGTCATGTCAACAAATGTATGCGCGATGGCATCCCCTGTGTAGGATGACAGAGCTTACGACAGTAGTTGAGGACATTATTTTTTCCAAACTATAGGGGGACCCCGAGTGCAAAAGTTGCCAAGTGCTGCTTTAAAGTGAAGGTAATGTTAACCCAGTAGTATGGGATCAGATTCCTGCCAAGCATAAAAAAATGATAAGCGTTAATCAAAAATTTTAAAATACGTGAAAATATAATGCACAAAACTGAAAAATCAATGCAAAGTTACCCAGAATCACAAACAACGTGGTCATAGAAATACAAATAATAAGCGTGAGTCAAACATTTAAACAAGTTTAAAATTATATTGCTCAAAACTGAATCATGAATTCAAAATTATCTAAATATATAAAAAGGAAAACAGAGTTTAAACTTGTTTTTACTTCATTAATTTTCTCACTCTTTTCTCACTTTTTGCGTTCATTTTTATTTCCTGTCGCTGTGCATACTCATTCACTGTATATGACAGTGTAAACAGCTCAATAACCTGTTTATTAAAAGGTTTAAATAGGTTTAAGAGAATGCTTTTTATACTTGTTGAACTAAGTGGCCAGCCAAGCGTTGGTAAGCACCCAGTCGTGATCACGTTCATTTGACTGCTTTAATTGTGAGAAACCCACCTAAAACGACTATCATAAAAAAAGAATAGATTCCTAAGATTATATTTATAACAATAAAATAATGTATTTCCTTACCGATACAGTGATAGAGAACGCGTTAAACTCATAGCTCAAGTCAACAGCGGCTGGCTGAACTGAAGCGGCATGAGTGGCTTTGTGACGTCAACTTCCCTCTTTGATTGATTGGCTACAAGATGAGCTGTCAATCTAGAACTAGTGGACATATGGTGATGCTTAGACCCGCCTCTGATTAACATGAAACTCAAACTGCAACATTTGGAAACGCAAGCGCAGAATGTGGAAACAAGAGCAAAGGAGAAAAGAGCACAGGCATACAAAAAATGAAAATAACAGCAGAAAACATGATTTTGTGTGCAATTCAGATCTTTTTTTTTAACAATATAATTTTAAACTTGTTTAAATGTTTCACTCACGCTTATTATTTGTATTTCTATGACCACGTTGTTTGAGATTCTGGGTAACTTTGCATTGATTTTTCATTTGTGTGCGTTATATTTTCACATGTGTTTTAAATTTTTTGACCCACGCTTATTATTTTTTGATGCTTGTCTGCAATACGATTGGCGGGAATCTGATCCCATACAGAATTAATGACTCAAGTATTACCAAATCATTTTAGAAGTAATTACTAATTATATGGATCAGTATTCTAAAGTGGAAAAACACAACTCTCTAGTAATTACTGAAATCATTGAAAACTTTTGAGGTTTTTGTAAAGTTTTGGTTATTAACACTTAATTAATTACTAATGGACTATCATGATCTTCACTTTAGAATAATGATCCAAATAAGTAGTAATTCCTACAGAAGTATGTAGTAACTCTTCAGTCATTACGATCCAAAACCTTACAAAAATCTCAAAAGTTTACAAATCACATCAGTCACTACTAGAGCATTATCATGTTTCTCACTTTAAAATACTGATCCAAAAATTTGTGAGTTCCTGCTGAAGGATTTAATAATACCCAAGTCATTACTACTGGGTTACCATAATCTTCACTTTAGAATTAATTATACATTATGCATTATACACATTAATTATGAACCTGTATATAGTAGTTCACTGGTGGCAGTGGCTCAGTGGCTCATGTAGGTTGTCTATAAATCAAGGCGTCTATGAGCAAGACACCTAACACCAGCTGCTCTCGATGAGCTGGATGGTGCCTTGCATGGCTGACACTGCCGTCGGTGAATGAATGGGTGAATGTGAGGCAATATGTAAAGCGCTTTGGATGGCCATAGGTCTGTTGAAAGCGCTATATAAATGCAGTCCGTTTATCATTTACTGTAGTTCATATTCGAATTAGCACTATTTCTTACTTATTTCTTAATCATTGTTAGTTTTTTGTTGGTTAATAGTAGTTACTAGAATGTCAATAATGCATTACTCACCTGTTCCTGTGTAGTTATTCATTAATGATAGATCACTATTTTAAAGTGTTACCAAAAGAATAAAGATGATTTACTGTAAAACACTGTTTAAATGACATAAATCTGCTACAAATACAAATCCAAAAAGTGACTATCCAAAAGTTCAGGTACCTCAGCTGTGAGATGTAGGGCAGACACTGAAGGAGACTCTTCATTTCACTCTCTTCCTCTGAACATCCTCTCAGCTCTACTGGTTTCTTCACTGTTTGTAGTTTCAGCACTTCCAGGAGGACGGAGGTCTTTCTCTCTGAGAGATCTATGATCCAGACATCAGGTGACTGGAAAACTGACTGTAATGCTGGAGGGAAACTCCTGCCTGTTTGAGTCTCAAAGCTCTTCAGATGTGTGCAAAGATCCAGCAGGAAATCACTCTGATAATAAGGAATAAATTCATCCATGTCTTCATCAAAAGGGAAGGTTACGTAACTGCACACAGATGACAGCAGAATAGAGAATCTTGTTCCTTTAACTCTGTCATTTTCTTCTGCAGCAACACTGAGCTTCAGCAGGAACCTTACTGATGACATTCTTAGATCTTCATTATCACCCACACCCCAAAACCTGATCAAATACAGAGAACCAAAAATCTCAATAATTTATGATAACACAGCATTATAAAACAACTATACAAACAAAAACAATTAATCTGATAAGAAGGAATATAACAGCATCATTTATATAAGAGGACATAACCTAATGACATTTATTTCACTTTTTTCCAAGGTCCAAATAAAATATTATTTGAGGGTTTTTTTAACGAGTCAGTTTACATTTACTGACTGTTTTCCAGCTTCTCTGTGACTTTTCAATCAAATATACACATTTCTGCATCCAGAAATCAATACAAAACAATTATTTTTAAATGATCCATTTAATACACAAATACCTACTCCATTTTTTTTTAAAGCATGTTAAGTAAGAGGCTGTACAATATCTCACCTCAGCCGTGAGATGTAGGGCAGACACTGAAGGAAACTCTTCATTTCACTCTCTTCCTCTGAACATCCTCTCAGCTTTACTGGTTTCTTCACTGTTTGTAGTTTCAGCACTTCCAGGAGGACGGAGGTCTTTCTCTGTGAGAGATCTATGATCCAGACATCAGGTAACTGGAAAACTGACTGTAATGCTGGAGGGAAAATCCTGCCTGTTTGAGTCTCATAGTTCTTCGGATGTGAGCAAAGATCCAGCAGGAAATCACTCTGTTTAATTCTGTCAGTCCATTCAGAAGGAAAAGAGCTGTAGGTGCAGACTGATGTTAACAGTTTCAGCATCTGCTCTCCTGTTGGTGTCTCAGTCTCCGCTGCTTTAATGAAGAGTCGAACGACAAACTGGACTGCAAGACTGATATTCACATTTTCAAACCTGTTTCCACATGAAAAATGAGTATAAACAGACATATCACAGAACTCTGACAATGATAAACAGTCAAAAACACTGTATTTGTGTCTTTACATGCTACTTTAAGTCTTCTTTGTTATAAACACAACAGATGAAGTGAATTAAAGGAAACAATAAAGACAATTTACTTAAAAACTAATAAATGTACAAAATAAAGAAGATTTAAATGACAAAAATCTGCTACATATACAAATCTAAAATACAATAAAACTATTTTAATTGATAAGGCTGTAAGTGACTATCCAAAAGTTCAGGTACCTCAGCTGTGAGATGTAGGGCAGACACTGAAGGAAACTCTTCATTTCACTCTCTTCCTCTGAACATCCTCTCAGCTCTACTGGTTTCTTCACTGTTTGTAGTTTCAGCACTTCCAGGAGGACGGAGGTCTTTCTCTGTGAGAGATCTATGATCCAGACATCAGGTAACTGGAAAACTGACTGTAATGCTGGAAGGAAACTCCTGCCTGTTTGAGTCTCATAGTTCTTCAGATGTGAGCAAAGATCCAGCAGGAAATCACTCTGTTTAATTCTGTCAGTCCATTCAGAAGAAAAAGAGCTGTAGGTGCAGACTGATGTTAACAGTTTCAGCATCTGCTCTCCTGTCGGTGTCTCAGTCTCCGCTGCTTTAATGAAGAGTCGAACGACAAACTGGACTGCAAGACTGATATTCACATTTTCAAACCTGTTTCCACATGAAAAATGAGTATAAACAGACATATCACACAACTCTGACAATGATAAACAGTCAAAAACACTGTATTTGTGTCTTTACATGCTACTTTAAGTCTGCTTTGTTATAAACACAACAGATGAAGTGATTTAAAGGAAACAATAAAGACAATTTACTTAAAAACTAATAAATGTACAAATTAAAGAAGATTTAAATGACAAAAATCTGCTACATATACAAATCTAAAATACAATAAAACAATTTTAATTGATAAGGCTGTAAGTGACTATCCAAAAGTTCAGGTACCTCAGCTGTGAGATGTAGGGCAGACACTGAAGGAGACTCTTCATTTCACTCTCTTCCTCTGAACATCCTCTCAGCTCTACTGGTTTCTTCACTGTTTGTAGTTTCAGCACTTCCAGGAGGACGGAGGTCTTTCTCTCTGAGAGATCTATGATCCAGACATCAGGTGACTGGAAAACTGACTGTAATGCTGGAGGGAAACTCCTGCCTGTTTGAGTCTCATAGCTCTTCAGATGTGAGCAAAGATCCAGCAGGAAATCACTCTGTTTAATTCTGTCAGTCCTTTCAGAAGAAAAAGAGCTGTAGGTGCAGACTGATGTTAACAGTTTCAGCATCTGCTCTCCTGTCGGTGTCTCAGTCTCCGCTGCTTTAATGAAGAGTCGAACGACAAACTGGACTGCAAGACTGATATTCACATTTTCAAACCTGTTTCCAGATGAAAAATGAGTATAAACAGACATATCACAGAACTCTGACAATGATAAACAGTCAAAAACACTGTATTTGTGTCTTTACATGCTACTTTAAGTGTTCTTTGTTATAAACACAACAGATGAAGTGAATTAAAGGAAACAATAAAGACAATTTACTTAAAAACTAATAAATGTACAAAATAAAGAAGATTTAAATGACAAAAATCTGCTACATATACAAATCTAAAATACAATAAAACAATTTTAATTGATAAGGCTGTAAGTGACTATCCAAAAGTTCAGGTACCTCAGCTGTGAGATGTAGGGCAGACACTGAAGGAAACTCTTCATTTCACTCTCTTCCTCTGAACATCCTCTCAGCTCTACTGGTTTCTTCACTGTTTGTAGTTTCAGCACTTCCAGGAGGACGGAGGTCTTTCTCTGTGAGAGATCTATGATCCAGACATCAGGTAACTGGAAAACTGACTGTAATGCTGGAAGGAAACTCCTGCCTGTTTGAGTCTCATAGTTCTTCACATGTGAGCAAAGATCCAGTAGGGCATTGAGTTGTTCTTGTTTGTAACGGTCTCTCACATCAAAAAAGTTGCAACTGCATTGTGATGCTTTATGGAAGAATTCTCGAAAGAATGAGATTTGCTTCAGTGGGTTTTCCCAAATCTTTAATCTGAAACACAGAATTCAAAAACAATTAATATAGATTTTTTAAAACAGGCTTAGAATTATGTTAGTTCAACGTGATCTCTTGAGAATAAGTTGTTTTCACAAACACTACAACATAAAATATTTATGTATTAACAGCACTAAAAACATTAAATATTTTCATATACCTGTGAATGTGTAGCAGTTGAATATTAAAATTGTGGCATTAATGTAATTTTTGAATATATTGTATTTAACGTTAATTGTCATATCAATGACATGTTTTCAGTCACATTTATAAAATGCAGTTTAATCGTCTACTTGCTGAATTATTTCTCCTGTGCAATGACTGACAATACAATAACACATCAAAACACAACAAATTCACAAGACATCAGTTTTATTTGTTTGCTGTAATCCAAAGCTTGAGAATCTGTTTGCAAGGAACAGATCCAAATTTAGCCCTTTATCCAGCGATCTTCATCTCCATTCTAAGCACTGACTGTAAACATCAGGTGTAAACATAACATTGACTTGTTATGAATAAAAAATAAAAATAAAAAAAAAATATCGCACTTCACATTGTTACATGAGTGTCCACTGATCACTTGGAATCCACTATAGAGTGGATTTATTATTGATTTTTTCCTGTTGCAAAATTGTTTATTATAGCATTCTATATATTTTCTATATTCTATTTTCTATATTCTATAACTCAATTAAAGGGATCCCCTGGTGTTGAGACTTGTATGGCTTAATATAACATAAATTATGTCTCTTACTGAATTATGTAGTAGAAAACCCATGAAAGATCTACGTTATTTAAAAAATCGATTTTATATTTGGACCATGGGCGGCGCCATTTTGTTTGCGTTCTAGGTTGATGACGTAGAATGGTTGAACTCCTCAATCAGCTGGCGTTACCCGTAGCTATTTTTACCACAACGCAACTCGAAAATTGTTTCAGAGTTAAACAAAACCAATGAATTGCTTTGTAATTGTACTAAAAACACACTCAAACATACATGTGCAAACAAACTCACCTACACAAGTCACAAACAGATCGGCGGGCGGGCACACACACCTGACAGACTGCTGTCTCAATCGAGATGTTGGGCTGCTCAGTCTCCACGACAGGGGCTGAATCCGAAATCGACCCCCTATACCTTGAAATAGGGCATTATTTGAAGGGACGGCCATTTGTAGTGGTGTCCGACACCATAGTGGACATGTTCAAGTGCAGTCATTCAGTCTCACGTTCACCGCAATAACGAGTGTAAAGCCGATTTACACACAACAGCTGTCCGACTTCACGCACTCGATCGTCTTCATTAACTCCTTCAAGTTGTATTAGTGAACAAAAGTAGCGAAAGTAATTTGTGTCTTAAAAGTGAAAGTTTAAAGATTGAGGTTAATTCACTGAGCTTGTGCTCAAACTTTAATGCACAAACCAATCCCATGCATCATCACCAAAACATCCTGCCTCTCTTCCTCACGTTAACTTATCCCATCATCCTACCTAGATATTTCCCTCTGCTGGTTACATTAGGCATTACAGTTAATCTACTGCATATCAACAGTCTATCTATGATATCAACATGGGTTATGTATGCGCGCACGCAGTGCGTGTGTTCGCGCCGATCTGTTGGGGTGTGTGTGTGTGTGTGTGTGTGTGTGTGTGTGTGTGTGTTCGCGCCGATCTGTTGGGGTGTGTGTGAGTCTGTGTGAGAGAGAGAGTTTGTGTGCACATGTATGTTTGGGTGCGTGAAGTCGGACAGCTGTTTGTAAATCGGCTTTACACTCGTTATTGCGGTGCAACGTGAGACTGAATGACTGCACTCGAACATGTCCACTATGATGTCGGACACCACTACAAATGGCCGTCCCTTCAAATAATGCCCTATTTCAGGGTATAGGGGGTCGATTTCAGATTCAGCCCCTGTCATGGAGACTGAGCAGCCCAACATCTCGATTGAGACAACGCAGTCTGTCAGGTGTGTGTGCCCGCCCGCCGATCTGTTTGTGTAGGTGAGTTTGTTTGCACATGTATGTTTGAGTGTGTTTTTAGTACAATTACAAAGCAATTCATTGGTTTTGTTTAACTCTGAAACAATTTTCGAGTTGCGTTGTGGTAAAAATAGCTACGGGTAACGCCAGCTGATTGAGGAGTTCAACCACTCTACGTCATCAACCTAGAACGCAAACAAAATGGCGCCGCCCATGGTCCAAATATAAAATCGATTTTTTAAATAACGTAGATCTTTAATGGGTTTTCTACTACATAATTCAGTAAGAGACATCATTTATGTTATATTAAGCCATACAAGTCTCAACACCAGGGGATCCCTTTAAGAACATAATTAACATTGCTTTATAGTCGGAAAGTAATAGCAAAAGAAACAGCAATATTTGAACAAAATTGGTAAATGCACCAGCGTGCAGGAATTTTTTGTGTTTTATATGCATAAGATAAGATACAATATAAGAACAAAGAAATAACGTGCAAACAAATGGTCAAATCAATACACAATAAAACAAAGACACAAATGAAAAAAACTGCTTCAATTTCAGGAAGGTCTACTAACATAATGTAATATGGCCTACAAAAGAAATAAGAAATGTTTTCACTGTATAAATTGATAGATTAATGTTTAAAGCTAAAGTTATTCATTCAAGGGCTGCGAGTAATTTTCTCTTTGCTTTTCTTTTGTTTGATCCACATTAATGTCTCAATCGTCAGCAGGTTTATTAGACTGCTGCCCCTTTAAGACCAAATGCAGATCTAATAATATCATTCTCCCATTTCTACCCATTGGGTATGAACCGTGTGTAAGCTGCAAGCCGGTCATTTTGACTTAGGCTACTTGTTGTGTAGACATGAAGCCTAAAGTACAATGTGCAAATCGGTCCGTTTCGCAGCATGCACACACACACAGCGTGCATCTCTTTAATAGCTCTTTTTATTATTTTTTAAATCTGACATTAAGTTTAAGTTTAGGGAGAAACTGCTGACTGATGTGAAGGGCAGGAAGTTGCACTCTATAATAGTTAAGTAATGTAATATTTTAAAATAAAAATAAAATTAGGTTAATATCATAGCCCTAAACTGTAACCAGACTAAACTTTTTTAAGTAAAGTTCCAGCTGATCACATTCTGTAGAAAAAGTGTTACGCTAGCGTAAGCATTTTGAACTGCAGAGGAACTTTCAACACTTTTCCCATAAGTTGAATATGGAAGGCAATCGGTCGAAACTTTACTTTATAAAGTTCAGAAGGACTTTATTAAAGGACAACTCCGGTGAATTTTTAAGTATATCTTGACCGTTATATCTTTGTGAGTACAGTCTATAGAAGAAAAAAAAGAACCGGATTGGTGTTTGCAACACAGAGCTATTACAGTTAATGCCCAGAGCCCCCCCTCAGCTACAACGGCAGTTATGGAGGCATAAACGTAAAGGGTGTCTTTGGGCCTCTTAACAAACACAAAATGCAATTAAACTGTCTGTTCAACATGAACAGGGCCCTTACATGACAACAAGATGTGTTTAGCCACTTGGCCATTGTTTAAATTCACCTGTTTTAGACGGCTAGCTGTGTCTTGCGCTGAAGTCCCGTGGGAACTCCGTTGTAGCTAAACTCATCTCTTTGTCATGTAGGGGACCTGTTCATGTTGGACAGACATTTTATTTGCATTTTGTGTCTGTTTAGAGGCACAAAGACACCCTTTACGTTTATGCCCCCATAACTGCCGTTGTAGCTGAGGGGGGGGGCTCTGGGCATTAACTGTAATAGCTCCGCGTTGCAAGCACCAACCCGGTTCGTTTTTTTTTTTTTTCTATAGACTGTACTCACAAAGATATAACGATCAAGATAAACTTAAAAATTCGCCGGAGTTGTCCTTTAATCTGGGTTTAAAATTAAGTGGTGCAAAAAACATTTAAAATAAATATCAGCCCAGTTCAACAAATCCTTGATTAGCGTTAAACTTTGCTTAATTTAATCCTTATTGGTGCAACTCACCCTAAGTTTTTTTATGTTAAGCATTTTAAAAATGTCCCTTTGTTTTTAGTGAATTCTACTACGGCTACTCACAGATCAGGTAACCAATTAGACCTTGTATACACACGCAACTGCTCCACGGACAACACTTTAGTTACTCCATTACACACCTCAGACCACTTTCTCATCACTCTTAACCTCATACTGACTCCTGATACAACACGCACTCCAACACAGATCACCTTTCGGCGTAATTTACGCTCCCTCTCTCCCTCTCGCCTATCCACTATGGTATCATCTTCACTCCCTCCACCTGCTCAGTTCTCAGTACTGGACACTAACAGTGCTACCAACACTCTTTGCTCCACTCTAACATCCTCCTTAGACAGTTTTTGCCCCCTCTCATCCAGACCAGCCCGCCCCACCCCATCTGCCCCCTGGCTGTCTGATGTTCTCCGTGAACATCGCTCTGGACTCAGGGCGGCAGAGAGGAAATGGCGGAAATCTAAAAACTATACTGACCTTACCTTGTATCAGTCACTTCTCTCTTCTTTCTCTACAAATGTCTCCACTGCTAAAACAACATACTACCACAACAAAATCAACAAATGCTCTGACTCTCGCAAACTCTTTAAAACATTCTCCTCTCTCCTTTGTCCTCCTCCTCCCCCTCCTTCATCAACTCTTACAGCTGATGACTTTGCATCATTTTTTACAAACAAAACATCCCTCATCAGCAAACAGTTCTCCTCATCACAAACTGACAAGCACATCTCAACAACTAACACGAACACGCTTCCATCCTTCTCTCCGCTCTCCGAGGCAGATATTTCTAAACTCATCCTTTCCAATCACCCTACTACCTGTCCACTTGATCCTATACCCACTCACCTCCTTCAGGCCATTTCTTCTTCAATCACTCCTGCACTCACTCACATTGTCAACACTTCTCTTCACACGGGAACCTTTCCCACAGCATTTAAGCAGGCTCGGGTAACTCCACTGCTTAAGAAACCCTCTCTGAATCCAGCACTTTTAGAAAACTACCGACCGGTATCCCTTCTGCCTTTCATTGCAAAGACCCTTGAGCGAGTTGTGTTCAATCAACTCTCTATGTTTCTTGAAAGGGACAACCTCCTAGACAACAACCAATCCGGCTTCAAAAGCGGCCATTCGACTGAGACTGCCTTGCTCTCGGTAACTGAGGCACTGAGACTGGCAAAAGCAGCTTCCAAATCCTCAGTGCTCATTCTGCTGGATCTGTCTGCTGCTTTTGACACAGTTAACCACCAGATCCTCCTGTCAACACTTAAGACGATGGGTATCTCAGGAACTGCCCTCCAGTGGTTCAGGTCTTACCTCTCTGGTAGGTCCTACAGGGTGTCATGGAGAGGTGTAGTGTCTAAGTCACATCATCTAGCTACTGGGGTTCCCCAGGGCTCAGTCCTTGGACCACTTCTCTTCTCCATCTACATGTCATCATTAGGTTCCGTCATTCAGAAACATGGCTTTTCCTATCACTGCTATGCTGATGACACTCAACTCTACTTCTCATTTCAACCAGATGATCCTACAGTCAGTGTTCGTATCGCTGCCTGTCTGACAGACATTTCTGACTGGATGAAAGAGCATCATCTTAAACTCAATCTTGCAAAGACAGAATTACTTGTTTTCTCAACCAACCCAGCACTTCATCAAAATTTCTCCATTCAGCTTGGTTCATCGACCATAACTCCATCAAGGACAGCCAGGAACCTTGGAGTTGTGATTGATGACCAGTTAAACTTCACTGACCACATTACTGCAACAGCCCGGTCCTGCAGATTTGCTTTATACAACATTAGAAAGATTAGACCCTTCCTATCAGAACAGGCTGCACAACTCCTGGTTCAAGCTCTTGTTCTCTCCAGACTGGATTATTGTAATGCTCTTCTGGCTGGGCTTCCAGCATGCACTATCAAACCCTTGCAGCTGATCCAGAATGCAGCGGCGAGAGTGGTCTTTAATGAGCCGAAGAGAACGCATGTTACGCCTCTCTTCATCAAACTGCACTGGTTGCCAATGGCTGCTCGCATCAAATTCAAGGCTCTAGTTCTCGCCTACAAAACAACCACTGGTTCTGCACCATTATACCTAAACTCAATTGTTCAGACTTACACACCCTCCAGAAGCTTGCGTTCTGCGAATGAGCGGCGCCTCGTGGTTCCTTCCCAAAGAGGCATGAAATCGCTCTCACGGACATTTTCCTGGACCGTTCCCACCTGGTGGAATGACCTGCCGATCTCAATTCGTGCTGCCGAGTCTGTAGCCATTTTTAAAAAACATCTTAAGACACATCTTTTCCAATTGCACTTTTCCTATTGCACTTGACCAATACAGAATAGCACTTACTGATCATATCTACGTCTCTCATCCGGATTTGTGCCTTCAGGCGGGTATGTTACATAGTTATCATAGCTACCAAAACCCAGTGTTCTGTATTTTGCGTACGTGAGTTTTTGCTGTCGATGGCTATTGCTGCGCGTTTAGCTAGAATGCCATACAAAACCAACCCATTGGGCCACTGAATCCGCATTAACGACAACAGTTGGGGCATCAGCCTTAGTCCTAATGGGTTGTTATCTTAGCTATCCAAATCCAGTGTTCTGTATTTTCCGTACGTGAGTATTTGTTGTAGCTGGCTATAAAAAAAAAATAAAAAAAAAAAATAAAAAAAGTTGTGTACTCTGCTAATTAATTGAGATTTCTTACAGCTCTTACAGGTTGTTGGCTTTGTTTGTTTCGTTGCTTCTATTGCTCTACCCTTTTTTTGTAAGTCGCTTTGGATAAAAGCGTCTGCTAAATGATTAAATGTAAATGTAAATGAATGAAATACTGCAGCAAATACTTCACTTTTTTATTTATTTATTTATTTTTAATTTATTGGCAGCAGTTCTTGTGCTGCAGTTCTTTGGCTGTTTTGCCCTCCAGGGCTCCGCAGCAGTCATGTGACTAAAAACTACTTCAACATGGCGCTGAGCAGATCTGAGCATACAATTTCAGTACTAAATACAAGTAGTCCTGTTAGCGAGTGTACCGAAACCAACTCAATTGGTTTCCTGTGCTGTCCGCAGCCGTCCATACGAGTCCGGATTGTAGTATAAACGAGGTGGACTATGTAGTGTGGACTGCAATGCCATTATTTGCCTCATCTCTAGCAAAGGTCTTCTGTATGCAATAGAAAAACCTTCATGCCCTTTGCCAATATTTGTTTTATTAATCTTAAAAGTAATGTAAATTATATTTGCAACAAAGGTTTTTGCTGTGGCCTAGATCAAGGTTTTTTAAATTGTGCCATTAATTATTTTTACATGCCTTCATGACCTTTTTGGATCTTTTAAGTTTGGCATCTGACGCACAGAAGCCAATGGCACATGTCACTATGCTTAGTTGCACATCCAGTCTTCATTGGCATTTACTGAAGCAATTGTGACACTAAATCATAAATAAATAGCATAATTTAGTGATATTTAAAAATAAATGTTTTAAAATAAATCTGTAATATTTTTCAAATGTGGTCAGTTTGCGGCACATCTGTATTTAAGTGGCATGTGCAACTGAATATTGACACCTACAGGCATGAGTGCAGCATCATGCACAAATAAAGGTTTACAGTAAGAGATGCAATAAATGGCTTATTTGTAGTGACCCATGATATATTTATTTATTGTCTTTCCTAGAACAGGCACGCAACTTTACGTGATAAACAACATTCAAAACCAGTGGTATTACAAAACATTCAGTGGCACAAGCCACTCAAACACAGATGTGACACAAAAAACATGTTTGAAAAAAATATTACAGACGTAAATGCATTTAATTGACATTTATTATAAAATATCATTAAATTATGTTATTTATTTAGTATTTAGTGTCATAAATACATCAGTATAGCTGCTCAACTCATCTGTCAGTCGCTACTGGAGGTGTCACAACAAACGGCGACGTTCCGCGACTCTGTGTCAGTGTTTTGCGACAAATTAAGTGACACATGACACTATCCAAATGACATGCCAACGGAGACCAGATGTGCTTAGCACAGCGACATGTGCCATTGGCTTCTGCAAGTCACATGCCATGTCACAATGTTAATACCGTCTCTCTTTTAGAGGAATGGACTTTAAAGGTGGGGTAAGTGTTATTTCAAAACCGTTTTAGAAAAAGGCCTCGGGCCAAGTGGAATAACAAACATGTAGCCAATCAGCAGGTAAGGGGCGTGTCTACTATTGATGGTGAGAAGAGAGGCTCAACGTCATTATTCAAAACAAAAGATAAACATAACGGACATTAGCCAAGAACTAATATATGCTGGTTTTTGCTTGAATATGCTCGTGTGTCATGTTTGCTTGTTTGTCCATTTGCAATCGTACTCCCTTCAGCGATGATAAAGACCCGTTCATTTCCACACCGTATGGAGCATCTAATAATCTCCTCACTGTTTGTTGCAAGCATCAGCTCACAAAATACAAGTCACAATCCTACAAGTAAGATACTATAATATATATTTGTTTCCTCTTTTCATGACCTATATAATCCTAATCCTGTCATAATTGTAATATGTCGTTAGCTGGACCGTCGGCTTGTGTTCTATCGAGTTGTTCATGAGAACTAGTTTGTGTTTTTGTGATAGAAGGGGTGACTTTTTTATTGAATATTCGACCTGGATTAGTTACACACAGAGTCTGCCATAGTCGTTGTCTGGGTTACGCATGTGTGGGGCGGAGCTATCTAAATAGGGCCGAGACCCTTTTTGGGGGTAGGGGCGTGTTTGTTTTGGTGATTTGAAATATCAACAACAGTTACCAGATAGCACTTACCCCACCTTTAATGGAGAGACAGAAATCTCTCAGGTTTCATAAAAATACGATGAATGAAAATCTTATGAGTTTGAAACGACACAAGGGTGAATACATGATGAATATTCATGTTTGGGTGAACTACACCGTATAAATACAGTAAGCTCAGTCTTGGAGAGAAAAAAACAATATATTGCAACAGATTTTTTGTCACTTTTTTATATTGCGATATATCTCTATTCCTTACCTTATCTTGGATGAGCAGCTGAGCATCATGTTCATTCCTGTGTCAGTCATGTTACAGTCCTCCAAATTCAGATACA
This sequence comes from Pseudorasbora parva, assembly GCF_024679245.1. Classification (NCBI taxonomy): domain Eukaryota; kingdom Metazoa; phylum Chordata; class Actinopteri; order Cypriniformes; family Gobionidae; genus Pseudorasbora; species Pseudorasbora parva. The sequence goes on along the minus strand of NC_090173.1, from coordinate 46,502,319 downwards.
CCTCTTTATCTGTGGACTGAGTAATCACATAAGCCAAAGCACAACATTGATGAGGGTCAAGATCTTCTTCAGGCTCAAGCTGATGGTCCATCTTGTCCAGGAACATTGAGCACGCTTTAGGAGACTGGAGCTCATACAAGCACTGACACACATAGAGAAGATCAAACTCTTCACTTCCACTCTGAGGTTGGAGGAAAGTTTCCAAAAACTTCTCAATGAACCAATCAGATGTTTTCTTTATCTGATCCTCTGGGAAGAGACACTTGATGAGTTTAATGTTGTGTTCTCCCAGAAGTCCACAAAGGAAGGGAAGAACATGTCTCATGTGTTTATGCTCCTCAGTCTGACAGAGTTGTAGGACTTTCTCAATTTCATCTGGATGTCCAAGAAGCCACAACGCTGAGAAGAATTCCTGCATTGTGTTGTGGAGAAACGCACAGTATGTTGTTGCAGATGTAGGCGAGTCTCTTATTGTGATCATCTTCAGAAAAGCACGACAAATGTCTGTCTCACCACAGCTAATAAGGTTTAGGGTTTTCTGCATAGTTGCATTGAATGCATTTTCCATCAAGGATTGAACCTGAGCTTTTATGTCTTTGAAGTACTTATCTATTTGCTCAATTGGTTTCTTCACAGCAACACGGAAAATGTGGCTGTACATTTCTGTGACTGTGTGTCGATGGTTGAAAATGTTGCCGTTTTTAAATTGAATCAAGTCTACAATCATGGATGCATACATTGGCACATGGCTGAGACTGAAGAGCTCTTTATTCTTCAAAACAACATCTAGAAGAACAGGATTGTGACCCATCATACTCTGGTAGTAAGTGTTGATAGACTCTTCACTGAACCCTTGGACATACACTTTCCATGTCGGCCAGTTGGAGAAAAGTGGATCATATTCCACCTCTGATCTGCATGTCATTATAATCTTAGCATCAGGCAGGAGCTCGTGGGTCAAGATCTTCCATAAGGTGGAATTTTTTTCCAAATATGTCTCACCATCCAATACAATGACAACATTCTCAGAGTTTTCCTCAATATCTTCAAACACGTCTTTTCTGTCTTTATCCATTGGTTTCAAATACACTTTAAACAAAAGAGATTCCAAATCGTCATTGCTAGAACTAGCCAAAACACTTTCATCAAAGTAAAACATGTAGTCCAGCTCTCTATCATCTTTCTCTGCCCACAGACGCAACACTTCCTGGACAACTGTAGTCTTGCCTATTCCAGGTTTGCCTATGAGGAGGATGTTTTTGTCTTGGCATCTCAGCAGATCCACAGGTGAAAGTGCTTGTTGCTTAGGAATGTAAGCTCTCAGTTTTTTTGGCCGTAGCTTTCGGAATTTTTTGGTTTTGCGGTTTATTTTACACAGAGTTTTCACCACAGGGTCTGTCTCTAAAACAACAGGTATAAAATGGAAGTTTACTTGTGCCTCGTCTAGATATGTACGGCAACGTTCCCTCTGGTCCTTCAGAATCCTTTTTGCCTTCTTCTTGAGCGCTGTCTGATAGTTTTGACATGGTTTTGTACCTAAAACAGCAGCAAAAACAAACATTTGTATTGAAATTTGTCTTTTTTTTAATTTTTTTATTTATCTACTCACCAAATGAATAGCTGATCTCTCCATCTTCCCATCTGAAGGGAAAACAGCTGATCCAGGGGTGTAAATCAGGATCCAATGTCCTCTTCTTAGTGACATCCAGAATCCTGAGTAATTCATAACTGGCTTCTTCCCCTTTTTTAATGACCCAATCCAATATACATCTGGCTTTATCAAACTCTGTCCTCTCGGCTTTGAGATCATCAACGTTATCGTCATTGAAGACCCTCTTCTGATAAAGATTTTCAATGATCAGAGGAAAGTTCTTCATATATTTGATGAGTTTTATCCTGGCGTTTTCGAGGTACTCAATAGCAGATTGCCGTGCACACGCCATGCTGCAGGCACTTCAAACCTGAGGTACAAGACAGAATTTTAAAGGGATACACGACCGCTTTTTCATATTAAACTATGTTATTCCCTCAACAAATATGACATAAAACCCAGGCCAGTCTCTTTTTTTTAAATCAGTTTGTGTGATCAATGATAAACTATAAGTAAAACGTATAAGAAGCTATACAAAAAATAATGTGAACAATTTAGTCAAACAAAGTTAGTGCTATCTACAACAGTAAAACTATACCTAAAAATGTCATAACATCAATGACATCAGAGTCAGCGGCAAATGTAAGAAGGACTAACCGAGGAAAGGCTGATCTTGCCGGGTTAATGAGCGCTGAGGGCTCGCTGAGGGCCCGCTGATAGTGTGGATCCTACAACTCAGAAAACGCCAGGTCAAATTTTAAAAAAGGCGCTCTCTTTATAAACAAACCAAATATTTGAGCTTTATACAACTACTTTCTCGCCTGAAAAGGACTTAAAACTACATTTTGTGTCACATTAACAGTAGTATTTTTAAATTACGTGGGTTTTCTGCATGTTTTCTGCTAGCCAACCAGGTTAGGATTAGTTATCATGTTGACAAGCGTGTGCGTTGTTTAAGACTTAGTTTAGAGACCACGATTTTTCCTCTGACACAACTGCTTGCTAAAATTCATAAAGCAATATTAATGTTCATCATAGTTCAAATCGCAAGTTTCACCCACAGTCAGGTGATTGACAATATTGGTGCGAGACCAGGGCTCACAAAATTTAAAAATCCCAGGTAGCCCTTCGGGCAGGCACCCTTGAGATTTTGGTAGCCCGAAAATAATTTAACCAGCCCGAATAAAAACTAAAATAAAATGTATGTAGAAAATTGGATAGGAGTCAAATATTAATTAAAAACAAAAACACATGTATTTGGTTCTAACTGAGCTGAAATTTCTATGAATTTCTATCCTGACCTTTATTTTTTTGGATAAGCAGAACTGAAATATCTTTGTAAATCAATGCGCCTCTTAACATGTTTGCGCACACACAATAAAGTGTCATTGTTTTCACAATTTTGCCCACTGCGCGTGCAATCTCTTTTATTCAGCAACAAAAATATAAACTCATATATACTACATATATTATTGTACAAAGTTCTCTAAGTTCCACAACAAAGCCAGCAGGTGACAGTAACGTATTGCACATATCTAAAGCAGTGACTTCTAACGATGTTCCTGTTATACTGAACTAGATCGTACGCAGTGGCGAAGTAGTGAAGACTGTTCTTTGTTATTGTTATATATTGGGCAGTATTGTGTGCGTTATTGACAAGTAAGTAACTACTAAATGCTGCTAACTACCATCATGTCATGTGTATAGTCAGTCAGAGTGTTAAAATAGTTAAAAATACACACCCACTCATACTTAAAAACTACAATGCAGTCCCATACAATAGAGATTGTGTGTGTGTGTGTGTGTGTGTGTGTGTGTGTGTGTGTGTGTGTGTGTGTGTGTGTAGGCTACTCACATTCAACTCTCCCTGCCTCAGCTTCCCCTGTGCTGGACCCTGCCTCTGCTTACTGATTGTACAGCTACATAACATATGCATGAGAAGAACATGAGTAATAAATATGGCAAAGAATAATATTCTATTTTTCTAATTCAATCTGTGCTTCAGTCAGGTTATTATCTAGTATGTGGAACTATTGGCATTTTATCATATATGTAAATATGTAACATTGTGCTGTATTTTTCTATTTTTGTGTGCGTGTCAATTTGCTTTATTAAAGGGTTAGTTCACCCAAAAATGAAAATTGTGTCATCATTTACTCTCCCTCAAGTTGTTCCAAACCTGCATGAATTTCTTCTGCTGAACATAAAGGAAGATATTTGGAAGAATGTTTGTATATAAGCAGATTTTGAGCCCTATTGACTACCATAGTATTATTTCCCCTACTATGGTAGTCAATAGGGCTCAAAATCTGCTTATATACAAACATTCTTCCAAATATCTTCCTTTATGTTCAGCAGAAGAAAGAAATTCATGCAGGTTTGAGGGAGAGTAAATGATGACAGAATTTTCATTTTTGGGTGAACTAACCCTTTAATAAAGCTTTGATTGATTTATATGCCTAATATGATTGCCTACCCAGCCCTGCACACTGCCCCTCTACCTGTCTGTTTCCTGGATCCTGCTCTTCCTCTTTTCTCCTCCTCCTGCTGCTCCTCTTTCTCTTTTCTCATCCTCCTCTCTCCTGCTCCTCCTTTCATCTCCTCATCCTCTCTCCTGCTCCTGCTCCTCCTCCCCCTCCTTCTGCTTCTCCTCCTCCCCCTCTCCTCCTCCTGTTGTTCCTCTTCCTCTCTTCTCCTCCCTCCACTCCTCTTCCTCTCTTCTCCTCCTCCTCTCTCCTCCTGCTGCTTCTATTCCTATTCCTCTCTCCTCCTCCTCTCTCCTTCTCCTCCTGCTGCTCCTCTTCCTCTCTTCTCCTCCTCCTATCTCCTGCTGCTCCTCTTCCTCTCTTCTCCTCCTCCTGCCGCTCCTCTTCCTCTCTTATCCTCCTCCTTTCTCCTGCTGCTGCTCATCCTTTCTTCTCCTGCTTCTCTCTCCTCCTGTTGCTCCTCTTCCTCTCTTCTCCCTCCGCTCCTCTTCCTCTCTCCTCCTCCTCCTCTCCTCCTGCTGTTCCTCTTCCTCTCTCCTCCTCCTCTCTCCTCCTACTGCTCCTCTTCCTCTCTCCTTCTCCTCCTGCTGCTCCTCTTCCTCTCTTCTCCTCCTCCTATCTCCTGCTGCTCCTCTTCCTCTTTTCTCCTCCTCCTGCTGCTCCTCTTCCTCTCTTCTCCTCCTCCTTTCTTCTCCTGCTTCTCTCTTCTCCTGCTGATCCTCTTCCTCTCTTCTCCTCCTCCTCCTTTTTCCTGCTGCTCCTCTCTCCTCCTGCTGCTGCTCCTCCTTTTTTCTCCTCCTCCTCCTCTCCTGCTTCTCTCTTCTCCTGCTGCTCCTCTTCCTTTTTTCTCCTCCTCCTCCTCTCCTGCTTCTCTCTTCTCCTGCTGCTCCTCTTCCTTTTTTCTCCTCTTTCTCCTTCTCTCTCCTGCTCCTCTTCCTCTCTTCTCCTCCTCCTCTCTCCTCCTGCTGGTGCTCCTCCTATCTTCTCTCTCCTGCTCCTCCTCTTTTCTCCTCTCTCCTGCTGCTCCTCTTCCTCCTTTCTCCTCTCTCCTCCCTCCGCTCCTCTTCCTCTCTCCTCCTCCTCCTCCTCTCCTCCTGCTGTTCCTCTTCCTCTCTCCTCCTCCTCTCTCCTCCTGCTGCTCCTCTTCCTCTCTCCTTCTCCTCCTGCTGCTCCTCTTCCTCTCTTCTCCTCCTCCTATCTCCTGCTGCTCCTCTTCCTCTTTTCTCCTCCTCCTGCTGCTCCTCTTCCTCTCTTCTCCTCCTCCTTTCTTCTCCTGCTTCTCTCTTCTCCTGCTGATCCTCTTCCTCTCTTCTCCTCCTCCTCCTTTTTCCTGCTGCTCCTCTCTCCTCCTGCTGCTGCTCCTCCTTTTTTCTCCTCCTCCTCCTCTCCTGCTTCTCTCTTCTCCTGCTGCTCCTCTTCCTTTTTTCTCCTCTTTCTCCTTCTCTCTCCTGCTCCTCTTCCTCTCTTCTCCTCCTCCTCTCTCCTCCTGCTGGTGCTCCTCCTTTCTTCTCTCTCCTGCTCCTCCTCTTTTCTCCTCTCTCCTGCTGCTCCTCTTCCTCCTTTCTCCTCTCTCCTCCTGCTGCTCCTCTTCCTCTTTTATCCTCCTCTCTCCTGCTGCTGCTCGTTCTTTCTTCTCCTGCTGCTCCTCTTCCTCTTTTATCCTCCTCCTCTCTCCTGCTGCTCCTCTCTCCTCCTGCTGCTGCTCCTCCTTTCTTCTCCTGCTGCTCCTCTTCCTCTTTTATCCTCCTCCTCTCTCCTCCTGCTGCTGCTCCTTCTTTCTTCTCCTGCTGCTCCTCTTCCTCTTTTATCCTCCTCTTCTCCTCCTGCTGTTCCTCTTCCTCCTTTATCCTCCTCCTCTCTCCTGCTGCTCCTCTCTCCTCCTGCTGCTCCTCTTCCTATCTTCTCATCCTTCTCTCTCCTGCTGTTCCTCCTCCTCAATCCTACTGCTCCTCTTCCTCTTTTCTCCTCCTCAGTGTGTGTGTGCCTACAACTGTCCTACCTCACATCACCAGCAATCTTTGGAGGAGTTTACTCGACTTTGCAAATCTGTCTATGACTCCATCGTTGTCTTAAGTCATTAGGATCTCTTTCTCTGTGCACATTATCATGAATGCCTCAAGACACTCCTGTGTCAGGGTGCTCCTCAGTCTGTTCTTTACAAACTTGAGAGTAGAAAAGGTCCTCTCACAGGCCACTTGACTGAAAGAGAGTGTAAGCAAGAACTTGTAGGCCAGTCCAATGACGTGATAGGCATCAGTGAAGAGGTTGTATTTGGAGAGGATATGATAAACACAAATTGCACAGTCTTTAAAGGAGGTACAGCTGGGGTTATTCAGTTCCATGTCTTCTCCATCTTTAGTCTCTCCTGCAGCCCGGACAGTGTATGACTCTAAATGTGGCAACTTAAGTCTCTCCCACTGGTTGGCCAGACTGCAGAGCTCGGCATTGAGCCTTCCAGATGTTGCTCTTTCATCGAACCTAAGGAGGCATTTACTGAGGTGTTTGAGTGATTCAGATGGAAGCCACCTATCTCTTAGTGTACTAAAATTCCTTGGGTCGAGGCATGCAAAATCATCATAAAGAGCTCCATTTGCAGAATAGCGAGTCTGAATGCTCTGAGTCACTGTGTCCAAAATGACATTGTGCACATTGATCCTGTACTGATCCTCTGTATTCAACGAATGTTCTTCCTGTGCTACTTCACCTGGCATGGACTTCTTTCTGGGGGTTTTTTCAGGTAGAGCCCCCTGAACCACTTCTTTAGATCCATTCTCCTCCAGCTCCTTGTTAGCCCATTCAACAAAGATATTTGCAGCTTTTGTGACACCATCCATGTCCCTGTTGCAGGATTTTAGGATGTCTTGGGCCCCCATAACTAGTCGATGAGCAGTGATTAGGTCCATGCCACTGGTCTGGAGGTATCTGGAGAGTGGTGAGGTAATCTCAAAGATTCTCAAGAATAGCTGTGCTGTCAGCACTGTCTCATGCTTCAGTAGGGCCTCCATGTATCCCTTAGCTCTTGCTCTGACATGTGCTTTGATTGACATATCTTCCACTATCCTTTTCAGTGTTAAGATTAAATCAACATACAAAGCATTGTCAGGGTTACCAAAACAGCCAAATATCTTGCTTAGGGCCTGGTCCTTGGCCCACCATCTTGTCTCCCCTATAGGAGACAGCCGTCTGTGTCACTTGTCATCACTCACTTCCTCCCACATTTTCATACGCTTGTATGAGTCCTTGATAAATACAGCAACATCGTTTACTATGGAGAAAAGGGATGCATTTTCTATCACAGCACTCGTGGTGTCACCCAGAACAAGATTAAGCACATGTGCATAGCACCAGATGTGCACTTGGTTAGGAGACTCTGATGCCAGTAAAGCAGAGAACCCCTTGTATTGGCCTTGCATTTTTGTGGCTCCATCGGTTGAGTTGCCAACACAATATCCACCATTGCTCAATATCCACCTTTGCTAGAGTTTTTTTAAGTAGCTCCACAAAATACTCTCCAGTTGATGACTCACAATCAACCACACCTATGAGCTTCTCATGGACCACATCAGTCACATATCTGAGGATAACAGCACATTGATCTGTGGAGGTAACATCTTGCGTGGTGTCAATCTGCAGAGAAAACATTCCTGCTTGCCTTACTTCCCTTGAAATGCTTACTTTGATTAAGTGGCTGATTACATCAATCACTTTGTTGAAGGATGTTTTAGAGAGCAGTGTAACGAAAGATCCTCTGCCTTTAACCTCTGTCTTATTTAGGCTTTGGCTTTTTTGCACACATTAATTTACATGTTCTTGCAGAGAGACATCAAATTTGCTCAGCAGAATTCTCATTTCCAAGAAGTTTCCATGATCAACAGCAATGTTGTCCCATGTGTATGCAGCTTCAAATTTGGTGCCTCTATAGCTAAGACCACACTTTCCAATGACTTTTATCACTTCAATGACATGGTCCATGACTTGGCGTTTCTTTCTGACTTGGTCACGGTGAAGAGACACTTGTTTTCCACTTAGTAAGCTTACTATGTCTGCTTGACTGGCCATCATAAAATATGCTTCTGCACTGTCTCTGTGAAAGAAACTTGGTTTCTTTCGTGCTCTTCTATTCTCTGATGTACATGCTTCCAGGCTGTCATTCCCCCCTTAATAAACGCACTTTCACTTGCAGATGGCTTTGCATATGCCAAACATACTGTGCAGTACAGTGAGTGTTCTTTCTTACAGTATGTGAGCCACTTTCTCATAATCTTTAGTATGATAAATAGTCGTGACTTTTCTGGTGGGTTGTTGAGGGTGGTAAGAAAAAAAATAATTTTTTGGAGGCCGGACGTGTATAAAAATCAAAGCCCTCATCTTCAGCTCTGTTTAGGTCTATCCCTGGTGCATCTTCACCTGTGTTGGACCCTGCCTCTGTCTGTACTGGTTGTACTGCATGAGAAGAACGTGACGTCACTATGTGAAGTTTTTATTAACAAAATTTCGGGAGGAGCACGTGCAGATAATTAAACCTGACTAAACACAAGCGGAGCACGCTCATATAATTAAACCTAATTAAACACAAGTGGAGCACATCAAGCTAATCAACGATAAGAGGGGTGTATAAATGCAGCTGATTTACCTTCTTTCGTTGACCATTTTCATTTTAGCATCCCTCCACCACCCCATCTCCTCACTTGATTCTAAAGGGGGGGGTACTCTGGGTTCGGGCCAAATTCCGAGCCCAGCGCCCTCCCCCGGACAGCACGCCAAATACGCATAATCTTTACTCTATTTAATTTGATGTAAGTGTGAACTAGTGAAATCTTATTCTTTTTATGCATAATATTATTGTATACCCAGTCCTACACACAGCCCCTGTACCTGTCAGTTTTTGTTCTGCTTCCATTCTCCTTCTGCTCTGCTTTCTCCTGCTGCTTTCCTTCCTCATGCTCCTCCTCCTTCTGCTCTGCTTTCTCCTGCTGCTCCTCCTTCTCTCCCTCCTCATCAATATGACTGCAGGGGTCATAATCAAACTGTCCCTCTCCATCACTGACCTTAACAGCTAATATACATACATAGACTCCTTACAGACATTCCTTGCTTATAGTTTATGTAGCCCCACCCCTTTTCAGCGCTGCACTGCATTGCCATGGACATGCAGGATTCTAACCATAGAGACATTGTGGTGAACAAATTAGTCCTACTGAAGAGATGAGTCCGAGCTTAGGACCCAAGCAATAGGATTGGTTCAAAGAACGTTTTATGTGTAATCGCTTTAGTGCCTGGTTACAAATCATACAAAATCAATTATTATAGAAGACATTTGTACTACGTTATAACGAGTCATTCATGTATTTTAACTTATACGTTTCAGAAACTTATATTTAACTGAAGCTATAGACTGTGAAATTAAATATTTCTCATTGTTAGTCTGTTTTTTAGTCAGCTTAGATAGTAGCATAGCATAAAGCTAAAGTGATCCTATGATCGTGCTAGCGGAGCTTTATCTGAGCTTCTACTGCCCTGATACTGGCTTACCGTATTCACAGCAATTCGTAATGTAATTTTAATTGTCATTATTTTTTTATCGTAATAATCAGAAAAATATGTTACAATTACACTTTTTTCAAATACAAAGAACCATAAAATAATATTTGTGTATATTACAATTTCTCTTATTAACAGTTTAGACAGCTCCTGTTAGTTACAAGTTATGGCAAGAACAGATTTAGATCAGGCATGCTAATGGGGTCCTAAGCTCCAACTCATCTCTTCACTCAATTGTTCACCACGCCGGAATGGACTGTTTTCTTAGCAGTATCAATACAATCGTTTTTAAATCAATAAACTCCTTTTCAAATCAATATTTTGTGTCATTTATCACTAAGGCAGGCGGCGACAGACTGGATGCGTGGCATGTCCGTTTTTATTTCAGCTCCCATGTTAACAGGTTAGAGCTGCGTGACAGGGCGGGGCCTGACCGCGGAAAACGCGTGCATGCTAGAAATAGAACAGACCTCTATTTTTTATGTGACACAAGTAGGGCTGGGCGATAAAACGATAACGATAATTATCACGATATAATATTCCTCGATAAAACGATAAGAACAGTTTGATAGATCCTCGATATAATGCTTACGCGCTATGTGTAATGCTGCGCATGCGTATTGCAGACCAGGCTTCTGGGTGCTGCACGCGCTGCTGTTTACAGTCAGTGGCTGACAGGCTGGGAGGATCGGAGTGAAGTGGAGCCATAAAAATGAGCAATAGTGAAGAAAATGCAGCGCTCACAACCAGCTCGGAGGACACAGATATCGTTGACAAGTTAGTTCGCTCAACTTCAGTGGTTTGGAGATATTTTGGCGATCCCATCCGACATAAAACAGAGCGACGTGCGTGGGCTGCTTATCATAGGTTCACTACGTGGAATTTATTATATTATCGTGCTTCTTCGAAGTAACATTAAGCCAACACAGCGGTAAATCTATAAACTACATTCACACACAGCAGGCTTATTACCTTGTTAGTTGTAGTGGGTGACTTGCAAGCTAACGCTACCAAACTATAATCACTAAAACATCGGACTTGTACATTGCTATCATAATTGTTTGTCTTTGGTGATGTATTATTGGCTCAGCATCGCCTGTATCAAACGAGAAATAATATCATCCGATGTTTAAAATGAATAAAATAGACTAGACAGAGCTCTGGAGATCTGCAAATACTGACCTTTGCTCTCTCTCCCTCATCTCCCGACCGGCCCACTGTCGGTGAGGTGTGTGTGTGTGTGTCGGCGTCGGTGCGATGGGCGTGTGTGTGTGTGTGTGTGAGTGAGAGAGCGATGCATGGTGGACCAATCCACTGTGATGCAAGAGAGGGAGGACTCAAAATGTTTCTTAACTTAAAACGCTTTTCTTTTTTGCCTGTTTGCATTTTTAGTGTTTTACTACTTACACAATTAAGTGATGATGTTATTGATATACAGTGTTGAGTAAAAAAAAAATGCTTACCACAATTAATATTTTAATAAATAAATCTACCTCAGTTTTAATAAATTGTTCACCTGTCGGGAAGTGTTTATCATGTTTTGACAATAAAGGATAGTTTAAACTGTCACAGTTAACTGTCTGCTTTCTACATATTTCATTCATGAGCAAAAATATGCCTTTACATTTTAAAGAAATAAAAATGTTACATTTATTGTGTTATTTATCGATATCGACTGATATGGAAAATTATATCGCCATATCGCCCAGCCCTATACACAAGTGTATTGGAAGCGTTTCCAAGCAAAATAGAATAGGAAAAGATGTTTGTCATTTTGACACAAATAAATATTAATATATTACATTTTGATGTTTGAAAGTCTCTAGGTTGACATAAATGCAGATATAAATGTAATTTAAACAGATATATCACCAGAGGCTTATCATGACACCTAGCAGCAGCGCCGCGTCAGACACGTTTCTGGTGTGCAAATGTGGTACGCAAATGCCACGCAGCTGACACTCAACAGAAACATCACGCACAGGCAGTGTGTCAGCGTGTCGCCGCTGCTCGCCGGCCTAATCGTGCACCTATCCTGTCCATGCTGCTGGGTCCTTCCTCATCTGCACCTCCTGCCACAGCACCCTTTTCAGTGCAGAAAAGGTCCGTTAATTAGGCATATTTAGCTGCCTCTTGTGCCAACATTTTTTTCTTTTTCATTCTTATTTTTTCGGCACCACCCATTTCTTTCTCTTCTTTTCTTCTTTTCGCCATTTTTACCGCCTGTCTCCTGTTGCTGAGCATTCACACATATCCAAACCTAACCAAGTAAACTCCTTTGAGCCAATCGGATGTCAGGAAATACGAGGATCAGTCCAAGTTGGAAGATTGGAAGTATTGGTTTGGCCCGGTCTGAAACACACACACACTGACACACAGCTGCGGTCCGCTGCAGCTGAGCAGCCGGCCACAGGCCGATACGGTAATGTTACGTATCATATATATATATATATATACACACTCTAAAAACTCCAATTAATAAAATGTTGGAAGAGCAAAAAAATATATGTTGAACTAATTTTCTTACTTGTGCTTAGTTAAGACTAATTATATTAAGTCTGCAGAAATATATTTGAAAAACATTAAATTAATTGATATATTCAAATCCAGTTAACATTTAGAATTGCAAATGTTGACTGGACTAAAAAACGCGAATCCAGTCAACATTTTATAAAAGTAGGCTTTGGCCAACACAATATTTACACACAATATTTTACTATGGTAAATAGATTATTGTTTGTGCTGTTGAAATGAGCTGTTAAAATAGCCTATATCAGAACAATATTTGTGAAATTAGATGTATTTTCCATGTTTTGTTTATGATGGTATCTGCATTATAATGAGAAAATGGATCCTACAACACTTACATATTACATATTTAATATACATATATAATTCATGAACATGTAGTTAATTGTGGCATTTAATCTGCCTAATTTTAATGAATACTGTAGTAGGTTGTGGGAGTGGCTATGGTTAACGTATAAGCTACTCGTAATTAAATGAATGTGCACAGGTGATGCGGGTGAACCCTGATTATTTATGGAATGGGTGCGGGACGCTCGAGAGAGACGGTGTGAATTGCTTGTGCGAGGAGCTCTCATTTGTGGGGAATGCTAGACGGCCGCTCGGGACAAATAGTGTCTCCGGCGGTGAAGATAGTCAGTTAGTGGGGGGCAAATGCAATAGAGAGTTAGGGGTTCAAGCGCTGGATAGGAGAGCTCTTTAAAGGCACAGAATGAACTGTTAAGTGATCTGACCCGCACCCGGACTGTGGAGGATGCTGAACCGGAGAGAATAATTTAAGCCTACTGTGATGCAATCGACAAGGGGAACCCCCGAGTGACTTCCCTGCTGACGTGATCCCGTCCCTTACGACTGCACCCATAACAAGGGGGGTAACGTGTTTTATAAAGTGTTTTGTTTTAACTAATAATAAAGTAATTGATTGTAAACTGCCATCCTGGTGTAATGTTCTCTGCCTCCATTATATCCGGTTGTTACAATACGTACAAGAGCTTGTTTGACTACGCGGAAGGATCTGTATTGCTTGTTAGATTTCGCGGAAGGATACAGATCAAAGGACTTCGCGAGGTTCACCAGAAAGGCAGCAGCAGCTATTTTGAGGATGCAGTTCACGCGTCAGGTAAGTGTTAATGATTAAATTGACAAGACAAATATGTCGAACATATTAGGCTTGTGTGGATATTTAACGTTAGACGTGAAGTAAGAAGTACATTAGAAGTAAATATATCCAAGGGAAATAGGGATTATTTAGGCTTAAGTGATGCTACGTCAAGTTCACTCGTCATCGAATAAATGATTTACGTTACGTTAATGTGGTCTTTAACCATGTTTAAGTAATAATACATAATTTTGTTTTAAACTATAATACTATATAATGTATTTTAGATTTAATCTCAGCGTGTTGTGTGCTATTTTTGTGTCAGACAAACTTTCTCTCATTAGCTATAGGCCAAGGTGCCATGGTGATGATTTTTATACGTGCAAATTTACTGAAACTTGTCAAACACCATGGCGCTCATTTCATCGTCCTCTCAAGTGAGACGAATTCTAAACTTTAGTTTAGTCACACATGGAAGTAAATTCTTAATATTGATAAAATGTATAAAGAATATATATTTTTTTTACTATAATTAATTTCTCTTTCTTTCTCCAACAGGGTGTGACCAAGATATCCATTAATGCTTTGTCGTTGCAAAGTTTCTCATCCAAGCCAGTCAGTTCTTCTTAAAGGGATAGTTAACCCAAAAATGAAAATTCTGTCATTTACCCTCATGTTGTTCCAAACCTGTATGAGTTTCTTTGTTCTGCTGAACACAAAATAAGATATTTGGAAGAATGTTTGTAACCAAGCAGATGGAGCAACCAATCACTACCATAGTGGGGGGGGAAATACTATGGTAATGGTTGCTCTATCTGCTTTGTTACAAACATTCTTCCAAATATCTTATTTTGTGTTCAGCAGAACAAAGAAAATTATACAGTATTTGAACAACATGAGGGCGACTAAATGGGTGAACTATCCCTTTTTCAGCTGAAACCCTGACAAGTAGCAAGAATGCTCCACTGTATCTACTTTGACTGTGTGTGTTTTCAAAACTAAAGGTGCATTAAAGACATTATAGAAAAGTGACACAGGCTTTGGTCATTTTTTTATTATTTAAAGAAATTTGAAATGAATTCTTATGAAAATGTATTGTTTGTATGCCAAATGTTATAAATGCAGATGATACAATGTGCTTTAATTTGTTTTTATCCTCACTATAACATGTAACTAGTTCACCTGCAATTTCTAGTAACAGTTAAAACCATTTTAAAATGAAACCCCTAATTAAAACGTTTTAGTTGAATTAATTATAAAAACAGGTTGAGTAAACGTACATTTTAAAGTTGAAGTCAAGTTTGAGCCAACTAAAAATTATTAATTCAATTAACTTGAAAAATAATTGAGCAAACATACATTTTAATGTTGAAGTCAAGTTTGAGCCAATTAAAAAATATTAATTCAGGTAACAATTTCTAGAACGAAATTGAGTTAACGTAAAAAATCTGTGGAACTAGTTACTAAATAATTCGTTGAAAACACTAGAAATTTTTTACAGTGTGTGTGTGTATATAAATAAAAACGTTTTGCCCAGCGGCCGGTTCGGCCTGAAATGGACCGGCCGTTCGGGATTGTTCCCGGTATTCCCGATTGCCAATCCGCCCCTGAACGCACATCAAAAAAAGGAATTCTTTCACAATTTAAGATAGCCCGTCGTGAAGGGAGGTGATGCATTTTGGTAGCCCGACTGGAAAACGCATTAGCCCCGGGACGTCGGGCAGGCGATTTTGCGAGCCCTGCAGTACACACATTATGAAAACACAAACTTTTATTTTGGATACGATTAATCACGATTAATTTTTCCCCAGGACTAATATATATATATATATATATATATATATATATATACATATACAATATAGTATTTTTTTGTTGTTGTTGCTGAATGAAAGATTGCACGTGCAGTGGGGAAAATTGTGAGAACAATGACGCTACTCTGTGTGCGCAAACATGTTAAGAGGCGCATGGATTTACAAAGATATTTCAGTTCTGCTTATCCAAAAAAATAAAGGTCAGGATAGAAATTCATAGAAATTTCAGCTCAGTTAGAACCAAATACATGTGTTTTTGTTTTTAATTGATATTTCAACTCCTATCCGATTTTCTACATACATTTTATTTTAATTTTTATTCGGGCTGGTTAAATTATTTTCAGGCTGCCAAAATCTCAAGGGTGTCTGCCCGAAGGGCTACCAGGAATTTCAAAATTTTGCGAGCCCTGGCCTACCTGACGTTCTGACGTTGATATTTCGTTCTGTAACTGGAAAAGAAGGGAAGCTCGCCTCATGTGTAGCCTACATGAGCCGCATGATGAGGCGCTCAGTCACGCTTTAGTAAAGAGCGTGACATTTAGCCTACTGTTTGAATTTTGATACAAATTTAACAGTAAGTGGTGTTATGACAAAATCGGTTTATTTATATCTCAGTCATGCCCCCATCTTTCTGCAAAATGCTTACTGATTACTTTAACTGTAAAAAGGGGAGTCTTTTGAAAGCATGAAATGAATGAAAAGAAGGCTATATGTATTATTTTAATTTAAAATTAAATTATTCATATTTATTTAACCAGGGAGTTTTTTTTTTAATGTCAAAAGCACTTTGTTCCTACATGAACTGACTACCTCTATGCACTTCAATAAAAAAAAGACTATGATATTTGGCATATTTGTTTTTGCCGTTTTTAGGGGGTTATTTTCCCTGTAAAGATAGAGATATATATCGTATATCGAGATATAGCAAAATATATCGAGATTAAGTTAAGAGAATAACAGTTTAATATGAAAAAGCGGTAGAGTATCCCTTTAAGCATATGCGTTCAACAATATTACATGTCTTAATTTACATTGTAAAGAATATTTATATCTGAAGATGTATTGCCAACACAAGGCACATCAATCTTTATTCAGACTGATCCCCACATATCAAAGTGCTTCTTAATAGTAGCCTTTAAAAATGTAAAATTAATGCATAAAAATGTATGAACTTTCTTAGCAAATAGTTAAATATGATTAAAATCATGCATTTCTCCTTCTGCTTACCTGAACATGAGAAGAAATTCTGGAACAGAAGCATTCACAGAGGAATCTCACCCACAGCACTCATTCAAGCTGAGCAGAACTAAATATCCACCAATGTGTCTGTCCTGTGTGTATGATGTGAACATGTTGAAATGTAATGAGTGAACGCTGTGAGGCGCTATTGCGTCACCATCTGCATTATAGACTCTGAATACACATGTTCAGTTCTCGCTCTCCAACGTCATCAATACATTACAGTGGCATTTATTATTATGAATTATATTGAATTATTAAATCATAAAGCAACTGTTGTAAATCGAATCTTTACCGTTGTCGTGAAAGAATGTCCTAGAAGTTTTAGCCCCTCGCGATCAATCACACAAACCAGTAATTAGCCTAATATGAGCCGATTATTTGAAAGAACAGTTAAAAAAATCCTAAACTCAGGAGTTACCGGATTGTACGGAGCTGAATCGCTGAACTGAACGCTAAACGGCACTTTCTGGAGAGAAACAAAAACAAAACCGAAACCAAAACCAAGACTAAATAAAAAATAAAAAAAAGTGACTCAAGCCGTTCATAACAGTTAAAGTTTGTGAGTGCTAGAATACTTTGTGTTTTAGTTTGATTCATTCGTTTCAAAGTAGGCTATTCTTAAGGCTCTAATTGGTGATAAAGAAATAATGGGGTTTAGCCATGCGACGCGATTAATAACAATACACGATATGCTTTCAGAACATACAATTTGGCAATACATGACAAGCATATACGCAGAAATAAATTAAACGATCATTCATGAATAAAACATAAGATGCGATCCATGTAAGTTAGGCTAAGCCATGTGCTGATTAGCTACTACTAAACTCGGAAGAGTTTGTGAAGTGATCTTTGATCAGACTGGCTTTACTTCTGATATGAAATGGAACGAATAATCAATTCCAGCGACATGTGGTCCATTAAAAAATGTCAAACGAAGCTATGTTAACAATTTGGACTGGAGATAAATTACCTGCCATGCATCTACGGCAACTTCCGACTGTACAGGAAACTCGAGTGTATGCGTTGCTTCCTCTCCAGAACCAGACCGTTGTGTCTATTGTCTCTAGATGTCCCCATAGCCATACTATATTATATGCACATTTTTTAATGGGAAATCACATAATATATTCGGACTTTCTCACTGAATTCCTCAATCAGTTACTCACAGTATTATTAATTATATTAGCTCTCAGGAAACCGCTGTATTACCAATACATTTACCTGAATTATAAATATAAATTTTCTGTGGCAAATGCTGATATAATAGCAGGACATTTAATTATTATGAGCAGGCCCATGGACCTTTTCCTTATATATTTTAAGATAATCTGAGAATGGCTTTATATGATAATGTTAAACTGAACTATGCGTAGGCCTACCTAGTAGAGTGAAGAGTACATGTTCAGAATGACACACCGTTGCCCAAACAGTGATTTTTTACATACATCAATTTACTTATGGGTCACCTCTTTTTCCTGGAATAGAGCTTTGTAGACAAATTAATAATGAATATGTACACAGAAACTAGGATTAAGTCAACACAAGGGGAGTGGACAATGAGAAACCACCAAAAACAGTAACTGGAAATATAATAAAAAGGAAAACTTTTTTATTTCTTGATAAAAAGAAAAGTTTTATCAGGGTTTTATCGTTAATTTTGAGGGAGCTGTACTTTACTTGAGTATCATTTTTGGGGAGTATTCATGAAATACATTTGAGAGGCAAATATTGTACTCTTTACTCCACTACATTTCTATCCATAACCGTAAGTACCCATTACTACTTCTAAATAAAAAATAAACAAAAGGAAAAAAGAAAATCTCGGAAACCCTCAATTTGTTGTTTCCCTCTCAAACGTGTTTGGATTGCTGTTAGGCTGTCCCTGCACAATCACCTTCAGCTTTCCACCAAAGTCAACTCCATGATCAGATTTAGGGTGCGTTCACACTTGTAGTTCGGTTAGTTTGGTTCGTTTGGTCAGGACCAAAAAACAAAAACAAAACATAATAGTCCTGGTCCGCTTAGCGTTCACACAGGCATTTTTAACAGCGAACCTAAAGTTACCGAACCAAAGGCATAGGGAGACGGTAACAACCTGATTGGTCGGCTTATATGACGTAGGAGCTCGCTTACCGAACATTCAAAACAATGCTGTGTGCGGATTACACGCGCGGGCATTTTATGCGTGTACATATGGCATTATTTTTTACCAGAGAACTCATGAAGAGCTCATGAAATGTTCAAAACATTCAAAACAACGCTGTGTGCTGGATTAAACGCGATCATGCGTGTAGCCTACATATTGCATTATTTTTTACCAGAGAACTCATGAAGAGCTCATGAAATGTTCAAAACATTCAAAACAACGCTGTGTGCTGGATTAAACGCGATCATTTTATGCGTGTACATGTGGCATTATTTTTACCCGCTGAGAATGAAGAGCTCATAAAATGTTCAAAACATTCAAAACAGCAGCAGGATTTACTCCGTTGTGTAGAAAAGAGACGGCCGTTCTGTCGTCTGTACCTGCTAATAATGGGCAACACAGGAACTTTGATGAGAAGAGCCAGGTATGCTTTTTGAGTGTTTTTTCTAGCATTTTCGAAACATGCTCGTCTGACCAAATATTGATTAGGCACTTCGTCGTTCCTCCACGGTTGCCCTCTAAAATGAAAGTTATTCATTTTGGATACACCGATCTTTCCGCATCGTTAAATCAGCTGACTATGCGTTGCATCTTGTGACATTATATGTCTGGTTTTTGGTCCGGTTACATGTCTTTGTTCCGTTTTGCGTTCATATATCAATCGAACCGCACCAGAGTTCGTTTGGAAGCGGACCGAGACCCATCTTTTTAGCGGTCTCGGTCCGCTTGTTTGGTGCGCACAGGGTTCGGACGGCAGCGTTCACATATGTTCAAATAAACCGCACTAACCGAGCAACCGCACCAGGGTTCGTTTTAATCGAACCAAACATGACAAGTGTGAATGCACCCTTAGGGTGCTTTCACATCTCTAGTTCGGTTCATTTGGTCCGAACCAAGGGCAAACAATTATACATTGTTGCATTTTTCAGATTTTTTGGTTCCTTTTCACACCACACTGATTGCTTTGGTCCGAACCAGTTGAAACGAACCAAAACGCAGGCATGTGACAACATCCACATCACTCATTGGCCATGGCGTATTTCCTAAACTGCTTTTCAATTGGTCAGAATTTACATGTGGGAAAATTCCAACAGGAGAGGCAAAGCCAGCAAAATATAATAACACTATGGAGAGACGACTACGCGGGCCAGTTTTGTCCCTGGCCATAATCTACTACACGGTGTGTATTTACCACAGTATGCAAACAAAACATTTCTATAATGAAGCACGGATGCGACATGAAAACAATGTTGTAATGCACTGCAGACGGCGAGCGTGCATCGCTCGTCACTTCAAGAGGAGGCGTGCATTAATTATTAACTCTTGACATGCTTCCATCTTCCGAAAATATTGCCAACGATCTATCAGGTAATAATATCATGCACACAATGTCAGCGCAGCCGACTACGGCAGCTGGTTCAGTCCAAAAATGATCAGTACTTTTGCAGTTGGTTCTGTTCGAGGTCGGATCACGTTCTCACCACAAACAAACCGTTCCAGAGTTTGTTTGAAAGGGTACCGAGACCACCTCTTCAAGGAGGTCTCGGTACGCTTGTTTGGTCCGCTTTTGGTGCGCATCCGAGTGCGATTGCTGCTTTCAGACCTGACCAAACGAACCGCACCAAAGAGGGAAACGAACTCTAGTACGATTCAACCGAACTAAATGAGGCAGGTGTGAAAGCACCCTTAGATAAGAGATGAAACCATGGATGAAGATGCATCAGGTCCATCCGGGAATGTGCCAACCCATGATTTTCTTGAGTATGCTGCGTTTTTAACACAGTCAGGTTCAAATTTGGCTGCAAAACATCCATTAAAACTCTAGCAGAGGTTTGTCAGAGCGTTGCCATTGTGCTATTGCCTTGTGGTCAAGTGAAAAATGTTAAATAAAGCAAGATGGTAAAAAGATGAAAATGACTTGATTTCACTTTCAATTCCTTTTACATTCTCCAAGGTTTTTCATTACATTTTTCATAACTCCATGTAGGACGTTTCTATACATAAATGTAAGTAATGTGGCAGAAGTAATGCAATATTTAGAAAATGTACTCTTGTAGGCTACTCTTGATACTCAAGTACTTTTAAAAATAAGTACTTTAGTACTTTTACCTAAGTAGACATCTGACTGTAGTACTTTTACTTGTACTTGAGTAAAATTTAGCAAGTGGTATCGGTGCTTTTCCTCAAGTAATGAAGCTGTGTACTCTGTCTGCTTCTGGGCCCAGGACATACACTGCTCGGAGCAACGCTAAATGCTCGGTGGCCCATATCAGGAGAAGCGTCCGTGAGTGGCAACAGAGGAAGAGAGCGAGTACCTCCATGTCTGTTTATATACAACAATACTATCGTGTTGTCCATTCTGACTAAAACGTCTGCCCTGTAAGTGCTGAGTAAAATGCTGTAATGCCAAAAGGACCACCTGTAACTCCAGATAATGATATCAGAGTTTGAATACAAAACGGCATTATAGTCACTCATCTGTTTAAATGCTGCGCAACATTCAGACCAGTGCTCAGTGCCCATCTCTGAAATGTACGCATAAAGAGGAGACAAAGCCGGACGACTGCTATCATTGAGGCCATGAGCGCCAGCAGTACCAACACTTTACGAAAACACACTCGAATGCCCCGCCGAAAGACGCCGAAAAATGTTCGACCCTTCATACTGGCAGCATAGCTGTATTCTGTACTGAATCTATCTCTAAACACTGAGATATGAAATCCATTGACACGGAACCAAGAGGCTTTTTTTGAGATTTATTAAAAACCTCCGAGCTTGTAGAAGGGAAACAAGCACCTGTGTTTGTAACACTGCATGTTCCCTGCTGTCTGCGGCCAGGAGCAGGTTGTCCAAAAAGGCGAACACTCATGCCCTTATGACGCAGTGGAGCCATCGGCACTTCTGAACATTTTGTGCATATGCAAGACGTGTGCGAGGTACAGTCCGAACGGCAGGACCCGGAATTTGTGTGCAGTCCCCTCAAAATAAAACCTCAGAAACGTTTTTATTTTCCCGGTGGATTGCGGCAAGATGCTTTGGCCAAAACCACTGATGCAATCCCAAGGATGCAGAGCGCAGAACAGGTGACATAGTGCAAGCATTTTTGATCTTGACACATTAACCACTCTAAGTTGTGTGTTCAACTGCTGCAAATGTTTTTGTTTGTTTTTTAGGAGGAGGAATTAATGTTGAAATACCTTTTCCTCCATCTTTCCTTGTGGCAAAACTCCAACTGCCATTTTGCTGAGGAAAGCACGGATTTCCCCTCTCAGTACTGGGGAAGTCCTCTTGACCAACAAAGTTGCGATTACTCCACCGAAACAGAGGGGGGTGCAAGAGAACCCGCAGCCGACAGCCCCACTGGAATCATGCGAAGAAGCCAACGTTAGTGTTAGTGCGCGCACACACCACCGATCGACTTCGAGTCGGACAGCATGGATTTCCAGGCACCACTTGTGGAACCCTGCTGCAAATTGCATGACACTGCATTTTCCTTTTCTGTTGGTACATAGCAAGAGGTTAGCGGTTCCAGTGCATTCTGATTGTTTTGACAAATCAAAGCATGTAGTCTTGTATGCTCAACATACTTACAACTCAACACGCTATTTCACAGGGTTACTTCTACCCAGTCTGGATAGATCGGCACCTCTGATTTTACTGAAGTGAAAAAAGAAACTACAAGCTTCTCTGTATCCAGGGCCGGCCCAAGGCATAAGCGAACTAAACGGTTGCTTAGGGCCCCCTTGGCCACCAGGGGGCCCCCAAGAGCACTTGAAATAACTTCCTGCTGCCGCTGTATGTTAGCCTAGAAATCTAGACGCACCTTAGCAGCAGCAAGTTTAATCTGCCCGCAAGTGTCGTCTAGCAACTCTCAATACCCTTCTGAGCTATATTCGCCTAACTCTTGCCGGGCCAATCACATCGTGTAGAGTCGGTGGGCGGGGCCATAATGACGACGGCCGAGTTGCGTTTGCGTGCTTCTAGTAAACACAGAAACTGGCAAACGGCGGTCTTTCGAATCAGCTTTGACCGCGAGTCTGGAAGACTTGGAGTTAAGCTTTTCTCTGAGAAAAGAACAAAGAACGGCACTGAAGTCATTCTTAAAAAGGGAAGACGTGTTCAGAGTTTTGCCGACCGGATACGGCGAATGTTTAATCTATCAACAAGCTCTGTTTCACCTTCGTTGCTCTGGTGGTAGCGCTATCCTATCGCGTGCAGAGGGAGTTTGAAAGACAACCGTTTATCCTGCCCCGTCAATGGTGAGTTTCCAGACCAAACATCTTGATGTGGGTCTGGCTTGTCAGGCTAGCTGTATGTTCCTTTATGTTTGAAATCACCTTTATGGCCTTAAAACAATTACTAAATAAACTGCAAAATGTTACGTTTTCTAATATATGCACGGATTGATTCTGACAGCGCTGCACGAGCTCGCGGTGCCATCGGCTGGACTGAAGCTTGTTCGTCAGGGTTCAAAGTCCACAGTGCGAGAAAAAAATTGGCGCTGAAACGGCGCTACTCGTCAGTTGCCTGGTAACCTTTTTAATGAATGGATGGATTTGAGAATGCGCTTTGGTTTAGTGCAAATATCTTATTTGACATGCTGTATGTTTTGGACGGAGTAGGCTACCGCATAGCTTCCAGTTTCAGTAAATGCTTCTCTGCAAGTGCTATAATCGAGTCGCTCAAAATTATCTTCTTTTTTTGGGGGGGGAATGCAAATTCGTTCTTCCCAAAAAGCCTTCCCAAATTTGTAACGAGAATCATTTATGAATATGCTGTTGTCAACAGAAGTACTGATGTCTTTCTGCGTGAATTTCCGCCAAAATAAAAGCTCTGCTTAATGTTTGAAAGAAATCCACTATTTCTTGTTTTAAAAGTCTCTGCTCACCAAAGGCTGCATTTATTTGATCAAATCTACAGTTAAAACAGTTAAATTGTGAAATATTATTGCAATTTAAAATAGCTGCTTTCTATTATATATATATATATATATATATATATATATATATATATATATATATATATATATATATATATATATATATGATATTCATATATGATATGAATATCAAGTAAATTGTAATGCATTCCTGTGATCAAAGTTGAATTTTCAACATCATTACACCAGTCTTCACTGTCACATGATGCTTCACAGATTATTCTCATGATGATTTGCTGCTCAAGAAACATTTATTTTTTATTATCATGTTGAAAACAGTTGTGTAAACATCTTTTTTAGGATTCTTTGAAAGCTTTCTATTTTAGATAAATCCTGTTCTTTTGAACTTTCTATTCAGAAAGTTCAAAAGAGTCCTGGGGTAACGAATTCTGAGCATATTTAGCATGAGACTTCTTTAAAAAAAAAAAAGTTTAAATCGTACATATCCCAGTCTGAACCGTACCGTAAGACTTTGAATATTAAAGTGCAAATGAACTCTTGTGGGTTTGCTACAATCAAAAACCGTATAAGGGTAAAAACATGACAGACAGACATGATGTAAGTAACACAGCTACAACTAATAAAATTGATAATGGGTGTGCGATTATTATCAAGAATTGAAAATAGTCAATCGGTACCGAGGGGCCCCCAAATAAAATTCTGCTTAGGGCCCCATAAAGGCTTGGGCCGGCTCTGTCTGTATCATGGCAGGTGACAACCTACAAACTTTGTTGCCACTCTCCAATACAGACCATTGCAAGGACCATCACTTCACTTCCACTCACCTCGGGGTGAACAGCGATCTTCCCTGCTTGAATATTTATATCGTCAGAGCATTCCTCACCCGCCTCCAGCGAAACCGATTCACCCCGTGAATGCTACACTGACACTCCTCGGTCTACACCCGATCATCCCAACTCTCCGTGGCCTCTCCCAAACCGGCTATCACCGGCTCTGGATTGGCATCTGAAGAAAGGAGCGGGCCTTGTTTGGCCACTGCCCCGCCAAGCGGAACAATAGAGCTGCAGGTAGAGCGCAGCATGCACTAGGGTTGGAGAGCTAGCCTAGCGCGGACAATTCCAAACACACTGGACAGTGCTTATGAGTATACAAAAAAAACCTAGCCTAGAAATCTAGACGCACCCTAGCGGCAGCAAATCGAATCTGCCCGCGAGTGTCGTCTAGCAACTCTCAATACACTTCTAAGCTGTAATCGCCTAAATCGGCCAATCACATCGTGTATAGAGTCGGTGGGCGGGGCCATAATGACAACGGCCGAAATGCGTTTGCGTGCTTCTAGTAAACACAGAAACTGGCGAATGGCGGTCTTTCGAATCAGCTTTGACCGCAATTCTGGAAGACTTGGAGTTAAGCTTTTCTCTGAGAAAAGAATGTTTAATCAGTCAGCGAGCTCTGCTTCACCTTCGTTGCTCTGGTTGGTTTTAGCGCTATCCTATCGCGTGCACGCCATGCAGAGGAAGTTTGAAAGACAACCGTTTATCCCGCCCCCTAATAAACATCCACATGCAATAGGAAATGTTCAGATATTTCTTCTGAAACAGTTTATCATCCATTAGTTAGTTGTACTAAACTCTAGCTAAAAACTTATCTTTTATGCCTTTTTCTTCAACAAGAATCTCCACTGAGGGTTATCTTGTCAATGTGGCCTATGTTTTAACATTTTGTTTTGAGAAAAACGTATTAGCCTTTCGTTAGCAAAACTAAACTTGTCTCAGTTCGGATTGGAGAACTATTAACTGTAGAACCTCTGTACGTTCGCACACGCGCATGCTTAGTATCAGCTGTAGTGAGTTCTCCTCAGTTCTCTCAGCAAAACACTTCTCAGTTTAGTGAACTCTTGGAGTTACAACATATAATTCAAGATACAGTCTTGTTCAAAATAATAGCAGTACAATGTGACTAACCAGAATAATCAAGGTTTTTAGTATATTTTTTATTGCTACGTGGCAAACAAGTTACCAGTAGGTTCAGTAGATTGTCAGAAAACAAACAAGACCCAGCATTCATGATATGCACGCTCTTAAGGCTGTGCAATTGGGCAATTAGTTGAAAGGGGTGTGTTAAAAAAAATAGCAGTGTCTACCTTTGACTGTACAAACTCAAAACTATTTTGTACAAACATTTTTTTTTTCTGGGATTTAGCAATCCTGTGAATCACTAAACTAATATTTAGTTGTATGACCACAGTTTTTTAAAACTGCTTGACATCTGTGTGGCATGGAGTCAACCAACTTGTGGCACCTCTCAGCTGTTATTCCACTCCATGATTCTTTAACAACATTCCACAATTCATTCACATTTCTTGGTTTTGCTTCAGAAACAGCATTTTTGATATCACCCCACAAGTTCTCAATTGGATTAAAGTCTGGAGATTGGGCTGGCCACTCCATAACATTAATTTTGTTGGTTTGGAACCAAGACTTTGCCCGTTTACTAGTGTGTTTTGGGTCATTGTCTTGTTGAACCAACCATTTCAAGGGCATGTCCTCTTCAGCATAGGGCAACATGACCTCTTCAAGTATTTTAACATATGCAAACTGATCCATGATCCCTGGTATGCGATAAATAGGCCCAACACCATAGTAGGAGAAACATGCCCATATCATGATGCTTGCACCTCCATGCTTCACTGTCTTCACTGTGTACTGTGGCTTGAATTCAGAGTTTGGGGGTCGTCTCACAAACTGCCTGTGGCCCTTGGACCCAAAAAGAACAATTTTACTCTCATCAGTTCACAAAATGTTCCTCCATTTCTCTTTAGGCCAGTTGATGTGTTCTTTGGCAAATTGTAACCTCTACTGCACATGCCTTTTTTTTAACAGAGGGACTTTGCGGGGGATTCTTGAAAATAGATTAACTTCACACAGACGTCTTCTAACTGTCACAGTACTTACAGGTAACTCCAGACTGTCTTTGATCATCCTGGAGGTGATCATTGGCTGAGCCTTTGCCATTCTGGTTATTCTTCGATCCATTTTGATGGTTGTCTTCCGTTTTCTTCCACGTCTCTCTGGTTTTGCTCTCCATTTTAAGGCATTGGAGATCATTTTAGCTGAACAGCCTATCATTTTTTGCACCTCTTTATAGGTTTTCCCCTCTCTAATCAACTTTTTAATCAAAGTACGCTGTTCTTCTGAACAATGTCTTGAACGACCCATTTTCCTCAGCTTTCAAATGCATGTTCAACAAGTGTTGGCTTCATCCTTAAATAGGGGCCACCTGATTCACACCTGTTTCTTCACAAAATTGATGACCTCAGTGATTGAATGCCACACTGCTATTTTTTTGAACACACCCCTTTCAACTAATTCAACTAATTGCCCAATTGCACAGCCTTAAGAGCGTGAATATCATGAATGCTGGGTCTCATTTGTTTTCTGAGAATCTACTGAACCTACTGATAACTTGTTTGCCACGTAGCAATAAAAAAATATACGAAAAACCTTGATTATTCTGGTTAGTCACATTGTACTGCTATTATTTTGAACAAGACTGTATTTGTTTATTTCTAGTCAGAGGGCTGTCACTCATGTCAGAAAGTATGTAACTTTTGGGATCAGCAGGGCTGATTTGAGACGCAAACTGTTTAGAACGTTTCAGTCCGATTAGGTAAACTGGTTCAACCGGTTCACTAAAAAGAATAAGTTCAAAAGAACGCTTCGTTCGCGAACCGGACATCACTATTACAGGGTCTCTCAGTCACTAATAACTGTGTAGATTATTTCGTATTTGTACGCACAGGACAACTTCCCACGAAAAATCTCCGCCAAATTCACAACATGTTCATATGCACATTTCATGGATGCTGTGAATGAGACCCAATGTTTTTGTTTTTATGGGTTTTTGGTTGAATGTTTGAATAAGGTATAGCGGTGAACACAAGCTATAATCCATGGGCGACCTATTTTTTTATCCTAATATAATCCGGTAAACCTAAAATAGAGTTATAGCAGTTTTGCCGCTCCCACCAAGCGCATCACGTAGGGCACCATGTCACCATGGGGCACCACAAGAAAATTCTCTCAGCGCTAGCGGGCATCATAAAGTAATGAAGCGTAGGGCATTAAGACCTACTTTAGGTTATGATGCATATTGTAGGCTAAAAAAAAAAAATCACATCATTTACAATAATTACATTATTTAGCTATGACTCGGCTATTTTAAGGAGTCATTCAATTCTAATCTAATTCTAACATAATTTTATGAAACTGAAAACTTGAATTACCAAGCCACTTTCTGTGCCAAATGCTAAAAGGTGCAAAGCATTTTTCTATGAGCAGGACCAAACTGTTTCTATGGCCTTTCCCCAATTTTTTTTTGTATTTATTGTATGGCAAAAATGAATACACTTGCCGGATGAAATAATGCAAACATATTTACTTGATGAAAAGTTCTGTGGGACAAAGTTTAGTTTTATTAAAAGTTAAAGACACATGTCTCCAGCAGTCAAGGCTGAAGGCTTAATTAATAAGATAAAAGAATACAAACAAACATGCATATGTGCTAAAAGCATATGTACAAGGATTCATAGTAATGGTAAAAGTGAGCCACCTCAAAGTTGATCACAACATCACTGCAGCAGGTCATTAGAAGAGGTGATTATAAAAAGCTGTTTCCCAAAAAGTTGGGACACTGTACAAATTGTGAATAAAAATGGAATTTGAGTATAATGATTGGGTATAAAAAGAGCCTCTCAGAGTGGAAGTGTCTATCAAAAGTCAAGATGGGCAGAGGATCACCAATTCCAATGCGGCGGCAAAAAATAGTGGAGCAATATCAGAAAGGAGTTTCTCAGAGAAAATTGCAAAGAGTTTGAAGTTATCATCATCTACAGTGCATCATATCATCCAAAGAATCAGAGAATCTGGAACAATCTTTGTGAATAAGGGTCAAGACCGGAAAACCATACTGGATGCCTGTGATCTTTGGGTCCTTAGACGGCACTGTATCAGATACAGGAATGCTAATGTAATGGAAATCACAACATGGTCTCAGGAATACTGTCGGTGAACACAATCCACAGTGCCATTCACCATTGCCGGCTAAAACACTATAGGTCAAAAAAGAAGCCATATCTAAACATAATTGAGAATCTTCAGAATCCCTCTGGGCCAAGGCTCATTTAAAATGGACTGTGGCAAAGTGGAAAAGTGTTCTGTGGTCAGACAAATCAAAATTTGAAGTTCTTTTTGGAATGCATGCCTGTCAAGTATCCAGTTTTGGCCGGGAAAGTCCCATATTTTACCCTTCTTTTCCGCCGTTCTCCCGTATTCGTATTTTCCCGTAAATCTCCCGTATTTTAACCCGCGTTATTAAAAAATAATAATACCGGAGTAAAAAAAACGAAAACATTTCCAATCTGAGCTCTGTAACTAGCCTAGCGATGACTGCCATCTGCAGTAGCCTACACTATAGGTGGCCGTTGTCAGGAGGTTAGTGTGTGAGGTCAGATGACGAGTGACAACGCGGGGGAAAAACAAAAAGACGGATGATGGACATAACTAATGATAGAGACGGAAGGCACTCCTACCAAAAAACCCAAACCCTCGTGTAAATACTGTGATCAATGGGACAGCGAATTTAATTTTCTGAAGAGGAGCAGGTGGGGGACAGTCACGCGTTTTGTACATAATCACTTATAATGACAATGTAAAGAACAAAAGTAATGGCTCACTAAATATTCTCTGCTCTTGAGTAAATAACTTCAGTAGGCCTACCTTTAATAAGGATTAATCTATATATAATTCATAACTTATGCAGTGGAACTAATAACAATTTATGTATATTTCCTACTTGTTAAGTGTTATACAGGTAGGAAGAGCACAGGTACAAATAAACTGTATTATTATTATGGGAGGATTTATTGATCCCTTCATTCAGTCATTCATTTTATATATCTTAAGGATCACTTGTTTTATCCTGAAATTAAACTTTATAGACAGATAAGATAGGATAGATATAAGAAGGCACATACTATTAAAACAATTATAAAGGGACATTTTTTCTAACTTAAGTAGAAAATAGCCCAGAAGTAGTTCTACCAGCAAGACCATACTGAGAAAAGGTGGAGAAAAGAGACATGATGAGCTGCACTCTGAAATATTTCTTTACAAAGCAGCAAACCAGTACATTTCAGCAGCTCCTTAAAAAGTGTGGTAGCATAAGACATCCAGGAGGGGGAGTTGCTGCTTTATCGATCACATCTGCTGTAGCAGAGACAAGAAATGAGTGTTAAAAGAGAAAAAGTCATCAGATGCTGTTCAAGTGGATCATGCCCTGAGTACATCCCTAAGCACTGGTTCAAAACGCCTTTATTTAATTACACTTGGCGATTGCATGCGCTTCTGAGAAAAGGTTTATTATTTAATCAGCTTTGTCAGTGGTTAGCATCTCTCTGTACTGCCAGAAGTCTACAAAAGGTGGCGAGGAAGAAACGCACCTTTTTGCATCACTGGGTGACTATGTGAAGAAAGTTTTATATTATGTACTGACTGAACTCACTTGAAAGCAGCAGGTGACTTATGATACAGGCCTACATAGGCCAAAACCTTTTGCAAATGGACATAATCAGCTGTAAAAAGCACAGCACAAAGCATTTTTAAACCACCATACACTTGCATTATATCACAGCTTCATTTAACATTTATGAACATTTAATTTACTCAGTGTCATATACAAAACAGCCTGAAGGTTAAATAATAAAGGACTGCACAACATCTTCATGAATAAGCACTGCTGTGCAGTATGCACCTAACCCACTTTGTACTTGTATCACAGAAAAACTGAACTGGTGAAACTGAACTAAACTGAAAAATTCAAAACTATCCAAGACATGCTGATGAACACTTGACATAGTTCCTCATCAAAGTCAGCACAAGGACTGCAAGAATGAGAGGTGTTGTCAACAAATGAAAACAGGCTGTCTTATGTAACTCTATTGAGTGATGAGTCATGTGTGATACATCTGGAGAGAGAACATTTCATGTTTGATCAGTTCTCTCTTACGCACATTAAAGAGTATAAAATTAGCACCGTTCCTTTGCCAGCCTCCGGAACTGAGTCATCTTGTTGGCTGTCATCTCCTGTATGGAGATAATTTATAGTGAACCGATAGTCTATAGTCCTTTTTATTGAAGGATGTTATACATTTGATAATCCTGAACACCAGATCATCTAAGATTTATATAGCCTATGGCAGGGGTTTTCAAACTTTTTTTGTCAGCCGAACCCCTTTGACCAAAATAATTTACTTGAAGTACCCCTGAGATTTTGAAGTATATTTCAATGATTTAATGACACGTTTACTTCAAAAACATGTATTATTTAGTAAGTACATTTTATTAAGATTTTTCATGTGAATATTATTTTGCTAATTTGTTATAAATTATAAATTTAATTAATTGTTTGTCATCAACTTACAAACCACCTGCAATTTCCTCACACACCCGTTTGGGAAACCCTGATATACGGCATAATTTTTAAAAATTAGTTATTTGAGTAAAAGACTAAAGGAGTCATAAATTGAGAAATCATCTCTCTCTTGAGCTTTTGATATATAATAGTAATAATAATTTGTAACATTTAGCACTTTTATAGGCTCAAAGTGCTTTACATCTCAACCACCACCAATGTGCAGCATCCACCTGGATGATGTGATGGCAGCCAAATTTCACCAGAATGCCCACCACACACCAACTTACGGTGGAGAGGAGACAAAATGATGAAACCAATCAGTATATAAGGATGATCAGGTGGCCATGATGGACAGAGGCAAATGGGCAAATTTGGTCAGGATGCCGGGGTTACACCCCTACTCTTTTTTCAAAGGACATCCTGGGATTTTAATGAGCACAGAGAGTCAGGACCTTGGTTTAACGTCTCTAAACGATGGTGATCTCTGACAGCATAGTGTCCCCATCCCATACTGGGGTGTTAAGACCCACACAGATCACAGAGTGAACGCCCCCTGTGAGGACCCCAAACTAACACCTCTACCAGCAGCAACCTACTTTTTCCAGTTGGTCTCCCATCCAGGTACTGACCAGGCTCAGCCCTGCTTAGCTTCAGTGAGAAACCAGTCTTGGGCTACAGGGTGATATGGCTGATGGCTATATAAAAGGTCATGGTAATATAAGAATATCCTTTAAGTTTCAGAGCTGAAAACGTCCTTGTTAGTCAAAAAAAAGCTTTTATTGACACCAGACCCAGAAAACGATCTCAGAATATGCCACACCTTGACGTGAGACACCACCTCAACAGAATAAGAACAATACCTGATTCTCTAGCCCCGCCCACCGACTCGTATCTGACATGACATAGGCCTACATAGAGCTAAACCAGACCAAAATTCTAAGCAATAAACATACTGCATAAACTTAGATTCCAATTAGGGCTGCACGATTTGGGGAAAATATATAATTGCGATTATTCTCTGTAAAATTGCGATTGCGATTTAAAATGCGATTATTGTTATTATAATTTTTTACAAATGAAAAGTGTGTGTTTATAACATTTTTTTTGTTTTTCTATTAATGTGACTAATAATTATTATTAAGCTTATTATTACTGCTAAAAATATTTTAAAAAATAAGAAATATTACCATTACAATAACATTTTCATGATTACCAATAAAAAAGAGTATGTCAGAATAAATATAACAATATAATACTAAATCTAATTATTACTATTATTTTTGTAATATTTTACAGAAAACTTATTTTACACACACAAAAAAAAACTGCTGGGTTACCTATTAATATGCAGACAGCCTATGACTAAAAAACATTGGAAAGGTCTAAGCCTACGGAGTTATTCTTAAAGTCTAGCCTGACAAGCCAGACCCACATCAAGATGTTTGGTCTGGAATCTCACCATAGACAGGGCTCAATCCGAGGGGCGGGATAAACGGCTGTCTTTCAAACTCCCTCTGCACGCGATAGGATAGCGCTACACCAACCAGAGCAACGAAGGTGAAGCAGAGCTCGCTGACTGATTAAACATTCGCCGTATCCGGTCGGCTAAACTCCGAACACATCTTCCCTTTTTAAGAATGACTTCAGTGCCACTCTTTGTTCTTTTCTCAGAGAAAAGCTTAACTCCAAGTCTTCCAGAGTCGCGGTCAGAGCTGATTCGAAAGACCGCCGCCGTTCGCCAGTTTCTGTGTTTACTAGAAGCATGCAAACGCAACTCGGCCGTCGTCATTATGGCCCCGCCCGCTGACTCCATACACGATGTGATTGGGCCGTCCAGATTTTGAGGAACACAGCTCAGAATGGTATTGAGAGTTCCTAGACGACACTTGCGGGCAAATTAAATTTGCTGCCGCTAGGGTGCGTCTAGATTTCTAGGCTACTTAAAGTCTGTCTTTAATATGAAATATGAACCTCTTGTGCATCCTCTGTGGGGGGAAAACTCCTTTACATTGAAGAAAAACATGGATTGTTTATTAAGTTTTAAAACGTATTAAGCATTATTTTCTTATTACTGATTACCCAAAAAATTTTAATTCATACTGAAAGCCAGAGGGCGCCCTCGAGCGGAAAAACGCCTCAGAGAAGTAATTGACGTTAGTTTTCAGGAAATCCATGATGGGAAGCTAACGCGGTGTAAACAGCAGATAGAGACGCTTTGATTAAATATGACGACAATAAACACAACTGCAGCAAAATATGGTGTATTTGAGTTCTTCAAGCCCTCAAGGGTATTTTCATAATAATAAAGTGTATTATAATGCAGTGCTGCTGATTGACATAGAATGCTATAAAATAATGCATCGTCTGCCTCACTGTGATGAGAAGCCACATCAGCTCACACACACTCGACTGACGATATGAAGTGAGGTAAAGCATGTTATTAAACGTTGTCTTTTGTTGAACGGGTTTATGAACGCTTCACTAGTTTGTGAAGATGTTTGACTCGTGTTGCTTTTTCAAATGCACGTTATAAGCGACTCAAACTCGCATTGTTTATCACAGAGTCGCTCTTCGCTAACACACTAAGCATTTATTTATTTAATATCGCAGCCTTTGAGCTTTCATAATCGCACACAAGCCATTGCGGTTCGATTTCAATTAATCGTGCAGCCCTAATTCCAATATTATGAATGTATGGGTGAACTTTATTTTGAATAAATATCCAGCTCACGTGGGGAAGACATTGCGTGTCTGTTCCTTCATTTCACCACAGATTTTTCACCAAGACACTGATTTGCAGACAGGATGAGATTACATGAATGAATGAAGCAACACACTAATGAGTAAAAATGTTTTTATATGTGATAGTACAGTATTGTATTGGCAATAGTATAGTATTGTATTGTAAAGACTAAAGAATCCTTTATTTGAGGTGTTTTTTGGTTCATTGCAATTCGGGATCAGACTCTGGTATGAATAGGCCAAGACTCGCAAAGCCCAACTCTCCTTGAGCTATGTGTTTTCCAGACGAGCTGGCAAAGCTTAAGCCCAGCCTGCCTATGCGCTAAATAGTGGAATAATATTCCTTTCTTGATTGGCTGTTGTTTACTCTCTTGACTATTTGAAGGAAAAATACCATCGCTGAAGTTTTGATCATGCTGCATACCTGGTGTGTGTGTGTGTGTTGCACAGGTCACTCTTATATCCACTGATCGGGCGAGCCAAGTAATAAAAAATAACATTCCAATCAATTGCAGGCGGAAGAGAGATAAATCATTGTGTTTGTTTGATAGAGATGATTTGCTAGCCCTGTAGGAAATGTATTCTGGTTGCCATTTTTCCAGACGCTTTCAAAAACGTTTTTTCAAAAAAGGAGCTGAAGCTCATTAAATATGCAAATCTTATCTGATCCTAGCCGTGGGCATTTATTTCTGTCATGGACTATGCTCCATTCAGCTTAAACACTCCCAAAAATCTCCAGGACACAGATGATTAATTTCCATAAAGTTTACTGGGCATATTGTGAAACTGTAATATAATACAAATGAGATATATATTAACATTAAATCTAAATACAAAGAGAGAGAACAGCACAGACTACCCACACAGCGGTGATCTATATGATTAGGGCCCTATAAAATCGGTTCTATTTTTTCCCAAATTCCGTTTAATTTTTTCCCAAATTCCGTTTTTTCCGTTTTAATTTGTGTAAATTATGTAAAAGCACAACAGGCATGTGGTTCCCTCTCTCCACACGCAAAGCTTCTGCGCTGCCTGCGCGTGCAGTGTGAAACCGCCATTAGCATCGAGTTTCTTAACTTTTTCGCTGACGAAAGCAGACCTGTGGAGACCAACTTCGGCATACTTTCCTTGTTTTGAAGGACGAGCTAAAATGACAGTAGGGTTTGTATCGTGAAGATTTGCTTCCCCCGGTCTGCATTTTCCTCAGACATACGTTCTCCTCCCACACGACACAGAATTTCATTACAAATATTTAGAATTCCGGGGAAACCTGCGTTAACACTAGATTCCACGCTAATATGCAGATTCCGTGTTAATATGCCAATTCCCCATTTCCGTCCACGATTCAGTGATCGCGGAAATTATAGGGCCCTATATGATAAATGCAATCAAGCTAGTAAACAATCAGCAGTAATAAACATAAAGCCAACTTAGCAGTCTCAATAATCTTACAAAAGCTAAAAATAGGCGCTTTCCTATATTACACGATAAGAAATACTCACAGACATTGCTTTAGCAAAAGGGAAGAGGAAAGAGGAAAAAGTGATTGCCTGAGAAACAGATGACTGGTAGAGCTCGCACACTGCTGCAACTGACTACAGCATGGTGATCTACTGCCTGATTCATGCTCCGGTATTGTAATGACTCAGAACTCAACATCGGATCCATGAGCAGGCTTTATTGAAAGAACTCTTGGTCGTACGGGCAGGGGTCGGTAACAGCAGATACAACAATGTAGAACAGGCTGAAGAGTAGTCGGTAAACAAGCAAACAGGTCGGGATAACAGGCAAAGAATCACAGTCCAGTGGGCAGGCAAAAGGGTCAGTAGACAGGCAGCAAAGGTTCGTAGATGATAAACAAAGCACAACAGCAACAGGGAATCAGACAGGAAAATAACGCTCAGAAATGATGGCCGTGGCAGAATCAAGACTTTGCGTCTGCCTAGAGAACACAGTCTGTTAAATACATGGTCCTGATAAGCTGCAACTGGGCGGTGATCAAAGTCCAAGGACGGGGTTTATGGGAAATGTAGTGCAAGTCAATGTAGATGGGTGAATGGGTGCGTGTATGTTAGTATTCGGGAGATGGGGCCCTCTGCTTGCCAGCAGAGGGAATCACCGGGTTCGTCTCCGTGACAGAGCCCCTCCCCTGCGAGCGACTCCTGGCGCGAGGAGGTAAACGACGTCGGGGTCTTCCTCGTGGTCGGGGGGCCGGTCTTTCAGGGTGAGTTCGATGGAACTCTTCAATGAGGTTGGGGTCTAGAATGTCCTCTGAGTTGACCCAGGATTGTTCCTCTGGACTGTACCCCTCCCAGTCGACCAGATACTGGAGGATATGTCCCCGACGTCTGGAGTCGAGCAGCTCTCGTACCTGGTAAGCCTCCTCGCCCTCTACTGTGATGGGTTGAGAGGCCTGTTCACGGGACCTCCCCTCTCCCTCCTCTCTGGGACCAGCAGCGGGCTTGAGCAGGGACACATGAAAAGTGGGAGAAATGCGATAAGTATTAGGTAAAGCCAAACGGAATGAAACCGGTGTGATTTGACGGACAATTTGAAATGGACCCACGTACCTTGGACTTAATTTCTTGCAGGGGAGTCTGAGGCGAAGGTCTCGGGTGGATAGCCATACCCACTGACCGGGCTGATACTCGACGCCTGCGATTCGCCTGTTCTCTCTGTCGTCGTACAGCCTGTTGTAGATGAACATGGGCCTGATTCCATGTCTCCTCACTCCTATTCATCCAGTCGTTAACTGCCGGTACGTCAGTCGGTTCTCCTGACCACGGAAACATGGGTGGTTGGAAGCCCAGTATACACTTGAAAGGGGTTAGCCCGGTCGACGGCTTGATTAGGGAATTTTGAGCATATTCAGCCCACAGAAGGTAACGGGCCCAGTCATCCTGGCTCTGGTTGCAATATGACCGAAGGAAACGGTTGAGCTCCTGATTAAGCCTTTCCACTTGTCCATTGGCCTGTGGGTGATAGCCGGAGGTAAGGCTGATGTTAATATTGAGGGCTTGACAGAAAGCTGACCATAGTCGAGAGGTGAATTGGGGACCCCGGTCTGAGACAATGTCCTCAGGTAATCCGTATAGCCGGAAAACCCAGTTACACAGGTGGTCGGCTGTCTGCATGGCAGTAGGGAGCTTAGGTAGAGGAATCAGATGGCAGGCTTTGGAGAACCGGTCGATAATGGTGAGTATGACGGTGTTATTCTGTGACGCTGGGAGATCTGTGATGAAATCGATGGCAATGTGGGACCAGGGGCGTTGAGGAATTGGTAGTGGTTGCAAGAGTCTGGAAGCTGCTTAGATGTCTTGTGCATGTTACAGATCTGACATTTCTGAACGTAGGAGGTAGCATCTCTTGATAATGTCTCCCACCAGAAGCGGTTCAGTAATAAATGGATCGTGGCGGTGATACCCGGATGGCCTGTAGAAGGATGACAATGAACTTGACTCATTACTTGATCTCTTAGATCGACAGGAACGAAGACCTTATCAGGTGGACATGCAACTGGAATCTCATTCTGGGTGTTGTGCTGCTGAATAAGTGACATGAGATCCCACTGAATAGGAGCTACCACAATTTGAAATGGGAGGATGGTTTCTGGTGCGGTGAGTGTAGGTTCCTCCTCAAACTGACGGGACAGGGCGTCGGCCTTGGTGTTCTTCGACCCAGGCCGGTAGGTAACTGAGAAGTCGAATCGTGTGAAGAACAATGACCATCTGGCTTGGCGTGGGTTCAGGCGTTTGGCGGTGCGGAGATACTCGAGATTCTTGTGGTCTGTGAGTACAGTGAAAGGATGATTGGAGCCCGCTTTCATGGCGAGAAGCTCACGGTCACCCACGTCATAGTTACGTTCGACAGGATTGAGCTTGCGGGAGTAGAATGCACATGGATGTAACTTTAGTGAAGGACCCTGGCATTGGGACAGTATGGCTCCTATTCCAGTATTGGAGGTGTCTACTTCAACCGTGAATGGTTGTGAAGGATCAGGATGCCGAAGGATGGAAGCCGTGACAAACCGGTGCTTGAGGTTAAGGAATGCCTGACGAGCGAGATCGGACCAGTTAAGGTGATGAGCTCCCTTCTTGATCAAGGAGGTCAAGGGGGCCACGACAGTGCTGAAGTTGCGAATTAACCTCCTATAGAAGTTTGCAAATCCTAGGAAACGCTGAAGTTCCTTTAATGTCCTGGGTTCGGGCCATTTAAGAACAGCAGTCACCTTCCCCTCATCCATGGCGACCCCGTCAGGGCTGATGACATACACCAGGAATGTAGTGGAGGTGGTGTGAAACTCGCACTTCTCGGCCTTGGCGTTGAGCTGATGATCAATCAGGCGTTGGAGAACAGCCCTGACCTGTTGCACATGATCCTCAAGGGTGTTAGAATAGATAAGAATATCATCTATGTATACGATCACTGACCTGTTGAGCATGTCTCTGAACACGTCGTTAATGAATGACTGGAACACTGAAGGACTATTGACCAGTCCGAATGGCATGACCCGATATTCGTAGTGACCGGTGGTTGTGGAGAAAGCCGTCTTCCATTCGTCCCCCTCCCTGATACGAATCAGGTTGTAGGCACACCTCAAGTCCAGCTTGCTGTAGTATTGGGCTGTTCTAGGGCAGAAGGGACTAGTGGCAGTGGATACCGGAACTTTACTGTGATCTCATTGAGGTGCCGATAGTCGATGCATGGCCGTAAACCTCCATCTTTCTTGTGCACGAAAAAGAAGCCAGAGGAGGCCGGTGAAGTAGAGGGGCGGATGAATCCCTTCTCAAGTTCCTCCGTGATGTACTCCTTCATGGTTTCGGATTCAGGTTGTGACAAGGGAAAGATGCGACCTCTAGGGGGTGTGTGACCTGGAATGAGATCAATGGCGCAGTCATAATTACGATGAGGTGGTAAAGTGTTGGCTTGTTGCTTACTGAATGCCTCGGCCAGGTCGGCGTATTCATTAGGCAGGTTGGGTATGGTGGAAACGGTAGTACTGATGGAAATGGTGCAGTCAGGCATGGGTGTGACTTTAGACAGACAGGCGTGTTGACAATGGTTACTCCATTTGAGAATTTGACCCTCTCTCCAGGAAATCTGAGGATCGTGCAGACGTAACCATGGTAACCCTAGAATGACCGGAGTGTGAGACACAGGCAGAATGTAGAATTGGATGCTTTCTTTATGAAGGAGGCCAGCAGACATCGATAGTTCTGTAGATAGATGGGTTATCAGACCTGAGCCCAGGGGCCGCCCATCTATCGTCTCAACTGAGAGAGAAGTGGAACAAGGGAATAATTTAAAATGATGGTTCTTAGCAAAATATCCTCTGATATAAAATTACCCGCTGCTCCAGAGTCCAGCAGAGCATCAGTAAAAACACGATTACCATTAATCTATAATATGACAGGAATCGTTACACATTGAATGGTGCTAATGGACGTCAAAGAGGCACTCACCGGACGTTGGGACTCAGAGGAAGGGCGTGCAGGACATGAGTTACACTGGTGACCTGGTAATCCACAATACAAACATAGATGATTAGAGAGACGGCGGTCTCTCTCCTCCACGGACAGGCGGTAGGCGTTGACTTGCATGGGTTCGGTGAATTCGTGTGCGGGAACAGACATAGGTGGTATGACGCGGCGTGAACTTGAGCGTCGAGCCCGTTGTAGGTTGTCGATATTAATGGCCAACTCAATAAGGTTGAGGTCCCTGCCCTCGTCTCGACATGCCAGTTCCGTCTGTAGCTCGTGATTTAACCCTCTGCGGAACAGAACCTTTAAAGTATCGCTCATCCAGGTGGTCTGCGCTGCCAGGGTCCGAAAGCTCAAAGCGTACTCGGCTGCAGTCCGGCTCCCCTGTGCTATCTCGAGGAGGCGATCACCCGCTCCTTTCCCCTCCATGGGGTGATCAAAAACTTCCCGAAATTGCCTCAGAAAATCTTGAAACGAGGAAAACGCTGTCCCATCGGGACGCCATATAGCAGTAATCCACTCCAAAGCTTTTTCAGTCAATAGTGAACAAACAAAGGCGATCTTACCAGTGTCGTTGGTGTAAAGGGTTGGTTGTTGATCAACGAAGAGAGAGCATTGCAACAGAAAGCCCTTACATCTGGTAGAATCGCCGTCAAACTTGTCAGGCAGTGCCAGACGAGGGTTAATATGAGACGGCGTTTCCATCGTGCAGGGAATGGCGGCTGCCGCCGGAGCAGGTGTAGCAGCTGCCGTAGCTGCTGTGTCATGGAGACTGCGAACTGCCTTAACAAGCTCCTCAGTGACCGTCGTTAACCGATTCAGCTGGTGCTGGTTTGCTGCTATCTGACTAGCTTGGGCCGCCATGTTAGCACACAGATGTTCATAGGCCGCTGGATCCTGTGGTGGCGAAGTCTTCTGTAATGACTCAGAACTCAACATTGGATCCATGAGCAGGCTTTATTGAAAGAACTCTTGGTCGTACGGGCAGGGGTCGGTAACAGCAGATACAACAATGTAGAACAGGCTGAAGAGTGGTCGGTAAACAAGCAAACAGGTCGGGATAACAGGCAAAGAATCACAGTCCAGTGGGCAGGCAAAAGGGTCAGTAGACAGGCAGCAAAGGTTCGTAGATGATAAACAAAGCACAACAGCAACAGGGAATCAGACAGGAAAATAACGCTCAGAAATGATGGCCGTGGCAGAATCAAGACTTCGCGTCTGCCTAGAGAACACAGTCTGTTAAATACATGGTCCTGATAAGCTGCAGCTGGGCGGTGATCAAAGTCCAAGGACGGGGTTTATGGGAAATGTAGTGCAAGTCAATGTAGATGGGTGAATGGGTGCGTGTATGTTAGTATTCGGGAGATTGGGCCCTCTGCTGGCCAGCAGAGGGAATCACGGGGTTCGTCTCCGTGACAGGTATTATATCGCTATTTACAAAGATAAACAGATCACGCTGTACTGCTAGAACAAAACAAAAACACTTTTTTTCTCAAGTGGTATGATACTCCCCGCTTGGGGTCTTTAAAGGCCCACATTAATTAACTGAATCAGTCTTTGGAGAAACAAAAAAAAAAGCACTTCTGTAATAGGTTGAGAAAAGGTCTTTCTAGTTCCATCTTTGACAATTTCCACCTGAACTTTCAGTACCAATCCATCTTCTCCTGGAAAGGTTTTTGTGATTTTGTGACCTTTAGAATTGATTTCTCCTAGCTTGATTGTCTTTCAAAAGAACAATGTCATTTGAGGTATTCATGTTTCTACCTGTTCCAAAACATGTCTGATAGGACCTGAACTCGCTTCCACTCTTCTCTGATAAGATGTGCTTCCTCAAAGCTTCCTGACTGAGGATGAGGAGGTGCAGCACCTGTCTTGAGAGTCAGAAGTGTTGCTGGAGTGAGGATAAGAAGCGATTCTGGATCCGATAACACTGGGATAAGCAGTCTGGCATTCATGGTTGCAGTTACTTCGGCCATGAAGGTGGTAAGGACTTGATGTGAAAGTTGAGACCTCCTCTGTTCAAGCAGCATGCAGTCCAAAATACGGCCAGCAATGCCAATCATTCGTTCCCACGCACTGCCCATATGGGACGCATGGGGCAGGTTTAATACAAAGGTGCAGCTCTGAGACTCTAGGTACTCTTCCACTCTTTTGAAACCTGGATTCGACTGGTATATCTCCAGTTCAGGAAAAGTGCAGATGAAGTTGGTTCGGCTGTCAGAGTGGATCTGCTTCGCAGGGGCCCTGATTGCAAATAACCTCCTCAAGGCATTAATAAAACTGACGGAACTCATGGCTTCAAATACCTCGATGTGGACTGCCCTTGAACACATACAAG
Source organism: Pseudorasbora parva (assembly GCF_024679245.1). NCBI lineage: Eukaryota > Metazoa > Chordata > Actinopteri > Cypriniformes > Gobionidae > Pseudorasbora > Pseudorasbora parva. Next base: position 46,460,938 of record NC_090173.1, on the reverse strand, counting down.
AGAACATCCCAGCCCATCATTTAGAGTTACATACCCTTCCTCCTGTAAGGCGGGTGACAATTTCCCAGGGTACAAAGACGTCGACACCAATATAGGTGAAAGGGGGTGCTACTTGTATAGCTGTTCTGCTGGCAGAGCTGGCATCTGCTGATGTTCCATTTTTCCCCTCAGTTTTCTACAGATGACGCATCTGTGAAGCAGTCTACTGACGCAGTGTTTAGCTCCCACCAGCCAGAATCCTGTCACTTGAATGGCACCTTTGGTCAGATGTCTTCCTTGGTGTTTCACTGCTTCATGATAGTGAGACACAAGCAAGGTAGCTCGATGATGCCGACCAGGAATGATGGTGGGGTGAACCTCATTCATGCTTAGATCCGACTGCTGAATCTGACCTCCTTGATTTCGGTCCATGATGGGGTGCAGTTTCCACAGGCTGCTGCTCTGTGGAATGTTGGATCCTGAGTTGATACACTTAAGTTCGTCTGAATAGCACTCATTCTGGACGCTCTTCACAATAAACACTTTGGCTCTCAACATCTCCTCCTCTGTAGGTCGACAGACATGCCACCCTTGACATTCATCCTGGGTAGAGTGGGCAAAAGATCAAGCCATTTGGATGAGGTGAGCTATGGCTGTGAGGAGAGTGCTGAACTTGGAGAAGCGTTCAAAGCGTTATGGATGCATCACATCTCTGGTAACATGAGTCAAACTTGCCACCACCTGGGGACGAACTTCAGAGTTGGCGTCAGGGTCAATAAGGTCATAAATCTCTTGAAGCTCAAGTGAATGCGAAGATACCTCATGAAGAAATGCTGGTCCTTCGAGCCAAGTTGTGCTGCTGAGCATGTCTGAAGTCACAGTTCTTAACCCAATGTCAGCTTGGTTGAGGTGTGTTGGAATTTACTTCCACAGGCCGGAACAAGGTGATTGACATACTATTTAGATCTTGTTGTGTACTTAGACATAGAATCTCCTTGACTGGTTCTGGATGTATCCCATGAGACCTTGCTATCTGTGTAGTAGTTGATGTTGTCGAATGTTGTGTCCATCTCTGAAACTGCCATCTCATCGATCTTGGTGGTGAGTATAGCTGCACAAAGCTCAAGTCTTGGAATAGTTAAATCAGGCTGAGGCACCAACTTCGCCTTTCCAAAGACAAAACTAACCTCAGTCTGTTCTTGGTGGCTATTCACCTTGATGTAGGCTACAGCTGCTATTGCCTTGACAGACGTATCTGCAAAGATACAGAGTGCTCTTCCTAGTGCGGCTGCGATGGAGAAGGATGTATACGGGCGAGGTATCTGGAGTCCATCCAGGTCCCCGAGTGACTGTTTCCATCTAGTCCATTCAGTCTCCATGTCTTTGGGAAGAGGTGTGATCATCAATGATGAGATCTAGGCTGTTGATGCCCTTGGTGTGATCTTCAAATGGAAACGCTTTGATGGCTGCCAGTTGATTTGAAGCAATTTTGTGCAGCCTGAGATTAGAACCTGCAAGCATCTTTTGTGCTTGCCCAAGGACACTGATGGCCACTTCGTCTGTGCTAAAGGACTTTAATGTGCTATCAACATAGAACTCACAGTCAATTAACCTCAGGTCTTCAGTGCGGCACGCCCATCAAAAAACAAGCATTCCAGGAGATAGCCTCAGGTACAAAATAGCCTACTACTTATTCATTATGATGTTTTTTGAATTTAAAAACCATGCAAATGTCATAAGTTGAGCTCAGACAACAGTATACATTTTTTTTTAAAACCCCAGTTCATGACACCTTTAAAAATGCAATTATACTTAAAGGTGCACTGTGTAACTTTTCTGTCCACTACTACAGGTTGCCTATTCAAAACAAAGGTGTAGTTTGATGACACCAAGTTTGAGCTCAGAATCTTGGGACGTGTGGTCTTCACCTCACAGTCAGTGGGAAAGAATCGGGATAGGACATCAGCAGAAATCATGTTCATGGATGTGATTATTATTGTACTGTAGTATGAAGGAGAGCAGGACCGAGTGTTGAGGGAGCCGAGCAAGGCCCCTGGAGCGATTGTTGATAAGATGAACGCAACACACCCCACGCAAGCATCAGGATTATTATTGTTATTATGCCACAGCTGCCGGCACCATTTACACAATTCTGGTCATGAGTATGAGGTGAGGCAGCTCTGTCTTTCATATTTAAATGTGTTTAAAATGTTATGACGTTACTCTGTGCATTTGTTTGGCGGCTGCTGTGACACTTGTTGCTCACAGCTAAGAGTAAAGCGCTTCTGCCAAATAAAACCAGAAAACGAGGGTAACTCAGATATGATGAAATTGACAGACGACTCCCTCACATGTCCCGGTTCCTTGGTTAAAATAGCAATGTTCTTACAATTTACAAATAGTTGGAAACATTTGTGATATTGTAAGTACTCATTTGAACAAAATATATAACACTGGCCTAATGTTTTAATATATATATATATATATATATATATATATATATATATATATATATATATATATATATATATATATATATATATATATATATATATATATATATATATTACTGAAAAAATGTTACATAGTGCACTTTTAAGATTTCCACAAAGAGTTGAAACAGTGGATGTAAGCATGCATTGCATTCACTTTCATTCATTTACCATTATTATATTCTCTGACAATAAAACTATGAAGTCTTTTTAAAGAAAAAGATTGGTCAATGAATAAATACAAATTGGAATAAATTTATCAATAAAATGACAAATAAAAGAACAAATAACTCTGTACCTTTAATGTCCTGACACTTTCTGGATGAATCTTTATCTGCAAGTGTTCTTCAAGTAAACAAATGCAAAGGGCAAATAAGGACAAGAAAAGGGGCTTATTGCCCGTGTGTGAAAATAAACTCAGAGATGAGTCATTTCAGCGTTCAGTCTGTTGACAAAGGCTGATCACAACAGACTTTCTTCTATCCCTTGCTGTAATACAGTCAATCGAGTCAAAAGACAGTGTGCGAAAGAGCATTATGCCTGTAAAGACAGCATAGAAGCTGCCTGAGGAGTTTTAAAATGTAATTTATTCCCGTGATAAAAGCTGTATTTTCAGCATCATGTCTACAGTGTCACGATACTTTAGAAATCATTCTAATATGATGATTTGATGCTCAAGAAACATTTATGATTATTGTTAAAAACTGTTTTTTAGGATTATTTGATGAATAGAAAGTTCAAAAGCACATTATCTGAAATAGTAAGCTTTTGCAACATACCGTTTTTTTGGGAAAGAACTTAAAGAAATTAGTAATTCATGTGCCTTTGTAATCTTAAATCAAAATAACTTATCAAAATGTGTTTACTGGTGCAAGTGAGGGGCAACCTGTCACTCCACCAATACCAAACCACAACCAATCAATTCCCCATGGACAAAATCAAGCCCGACTTAAGTCACATCTCATAATATATATATATTTTACATTCATAAATGTTTTAATTCTTGTATTGAATTTCTTTGTTCCATTTAATGGAACTTTTCAAGGGTGACTGACCATCCAAAAAAACATCTCCTAAAAGGAATCCATCAACACATAAGATATGAATATCGGCCGAGGTGGAATGAATAAACAAAGAGAGCCTCATAAGCAGCCCTCACACGGCTTCTGCTCTGAACCCCTGTCCTTGTTACACCACTCTCCTCTGCTATATTCTGTTTGTTTTTCCTACTTCCCCCTTTCATTTTCTGGCTTGCGCAACAAAACTCAATTGTTTGATGGAATATGCAACTAGCACAAGCATCCACAAGATTCAACTGCTTGTGGAGCCACTGCTGAATTAAAAAGGTACTGACAAGAACCCAGAGGTTTTTTGTTACCCTCTGGCCTAGAGCGGCTCAGACCCTGTTTGAGATGTTATATAATCCATGTTCTCTCTCGTGTAAGCACATCTTTTCGCACTAATCCACTGTCAAAACGACTACACAAACGTAATCTCCTATGCATATTCATAGATATATGCTGTGTGGATTAAAAAGTAACGGTACATATCAGATTTAAAATGAAACCAGATAGGCTATAGCAGGGGAATTTTGATTGGCTGCCTATGTTTTTATTATTATTGTTCATCAGCTGTCTCAATTTTTTATTTTTATAAATCATTATGAAAGTGCTTCCAACAGTGCCTGTTAATATTTGTGGTGTGGACTTTTTTTTTAAAGCAATATCTTTTTTGTTGTAAAAAAATATCTTAGTGAAGTATGATATGCACTATGCTATTGCTCTAAGAATCTGTGGTTTACACTGGCACAGTTCAACAGAGGCTGACAGACTATCACAAGAGGGAGCATAGCAGTGCAGATTGGGTAATGTGAAGTTAGGTCAGCTGCTCCGAGCAGGGAGCATTTTGGGACATCATCCACTGTTGACCAATCACAGCATGAAATGCGAATTAGCCAAATGCTCTGGTATTTGATTGGCTGCTGGGATCAGGGCCAAGCGCCACTCTCAGCTAACCTCTTCTAGGAAACTGGTGTATCCAAGACAGCATGTTTTTTAGTATACACAAGGGAGTAAAGACTAGTCTAGAAACAGGCATAGCATTTCAAGAAATGTCTTTTTAAATATGATCATTTCACACTGCTTAAATCTCTTCTACCACTTGTCTTAATTATGTAAGTGCTCTTAATGCTGCTCCGTGAATGTAGAGACAGCACAATGGGAATACTCAGAGTCATGAGCAACACTTTTATGTGCTGTAGGCTGTTTATAGTCGCAGTTTCAAGGACAAAAGAATATTTTCTAAAGATGGAAAACAAGATGTTTACTACTACTGATCTTTCAGGGTGCACTCAGTCAGAAAAAGTTATGTAGTGGTTACTTAATTTGATTGAACGAAAAATACCTTTTCATAAAAAATATATATATAAATTATGTTGGGGGGGGGGGGTCGTTTAATGCTATTTCATGCATTCTGAATTTCTGAATTAAATTAAAGCGTTGATTCTCAACATGGCTAAAATTTTAAGGTTTTGTGCCCAATACATATCTTCGGGATGCAAACAAGTTACGGAAAGTTTTTTTCAAGTATGGACCTATATGCCATAAAGGGCGGAATTGCTTATATGGACACTTCCGATGAGCGTGTGCCCACTTCACCCAGAGCGAGAGCAAGAGCACGCCTATCAACAAGCTTTGCTCGGGTTACAGAAGCCATCGGCAGCACTGTCATTTTGTTTTTAGACATCAACAATGTCACTGAAGAAGTGTGTTTTTGGATGTGAGGGTAAAGATAGCCTTGTTCAGCTTCCCAAATAACCCAGCATTAAGGAAACAGTGGATGCAGTTTGATTTTCCGGAGCAGCAACAGAGTTCTGCAAGTGTGTTTGTTTGTTCGTGGTCAGGAATCAAACCACAGGCGGTGAGTGAAACTGGATCAAATGTCTGTGTTTTGTTGGCAATTGGCACTTAAGTGAAAATAATGTAAACAACACAAATTCAAAGTGAATCAAAAGTTATCCATGATGTATTGTTTGTGTGTGTGTGTGTTTGTTTGTGCTTGTTACAACCTTGTCTTGTTTTGTTGCTTGTCTTTAGCTCCACCGACTGCACACCTTTACAAGTTCAACTGTTTTCTGAAAGAATCTGTACAGCATCTGTCTTTTATAAATATGATAAAACGAAAGACTCTTAGGAGACATGAACTACTACTAGGTTCTCAAGATTAACATGAGATTGGCAGAAACTGTGTGTTATGTACCCTTTAAACCACACTCACTTTGGTTTGGCTAACAAACATTTTTCAAATATGAATTATAATATTACTTTAAAACAACATTTTTGTAATTATAATAGCTTGGCTATCATTAAATAAAGGTAATTATGCCAAGTTATGTCAGCATTTCTTTTTTTCCCCAAGAATCAGTCTCTAGTTATATCACTTAGAATGTTTTGGCTTGACAAAAAAATATCAAATTTAATTTTCATTCTGAAAAAATGTAAAACATGTTCATCACAGTCCATATAAGCTACGAATGTTCTGCATACCCAAGCCATTAGTGTACTCGCTGATTAGTATCTATAATCTATATTGTATTGAAGTTTGGAAGTAACTTGCACAACACTGGTATTAACACTATAAATTACTATTAATGCCCTTATTTTAGGAATACCGTAATACATATGTAACTCCTCATCATTGACTTATTTGCCAAACGACAGTAATATATCTTCTTGGTCAATAACACAAAAACAATTCCTTAGTTAATGTTATCTGCAACTGTACATGCAAGGTTTCTGAGAAGCTTGTCCAAGTTTTTCTGAGAAAAAAAGTGTTAAAGGTTATCAAACAAAAATGTGTTTAGCCTACTAGAAAACTAGAATTACCCTTATACAAAAACATCTTATAAAAGCCTGATATAATTAAAAACGCCTTATGTGGCTAAATATTGTTTATGATAAAAATTACCCATCACAACGCCTGCCATGCGTTTCTTATTTGTCATTTCTGATTTAGATGTGTGTCCTCAGCCGGTGCTATACTGTTTAAAGGTGAAGCATGTAATTTCTGTGAAATTAGTGCCACCTAATGGACTTACAAAAATAACAAACCCCGCCCGACAGGATCTCTACTGAGGGATGTAGATTATTTAATGTAGATTTACCACTGTGCTGGGCTCAATGTTATATGGAAGAACTTTGAAGAAGCAGGATAATTTAATAATTAAATTCCGTGTGGTGAACCTATGATAAGCAGTCCACGTACGTCGCTCTGTTTTATGTCAGATGGGATAGCCAAAATATCTCCAAACCACTGAAGTTGAGCGAACTAACTTGTCAACGATATCTGTGTCCTAACTGTCCTCCGAGCTGGTCGTGAGCGCTGAATTTTCTTCACTATTGCAAGTTTTTTTTCGCTCCACTTCACTCCTATCCTCCAAGCCTGTCAGTCACTGTGATTGTAAACAACACTATGTGCAGCACCCAGAAGCCGGTCTGCAATACGCATGCGCAGCATTATGCATAGGGCATAAGCATTATATCGTTACTTTGTCGAAACTGTTGTTATCGTTTTATCGAGGAAAATTATATTGTGATAATTATTGTTATCGTTTTATCGCCCAGCCCTAATTCATCGTGATGAATGTCGATCCATTTACATGAATGCCTGCAGCTGCGAGCTGAGCAGTGAGTGTGATCTCCTATCCCCCACACGCGAGTTGAAAACATGTGGAAATAGCTCCCTCTGCTGGCTGTAGACTTTAGCCTTTGGTCAAAAATTTCTCACATGGCGCAAATTGACGTCGGAGTAAATTTCCAGAAATAAAATGCATAAATCTCTTGCTTATCGCTGCAGTAACCGTTTAAGTTATCCTAGTTTCTCTCTACATACATGCAAAACAGTTCAAATATTTATATATTCTGGTCATATTTGCTGTTGAGTGGAAGCAAAAAATGGCTCTGTAATTTTAATCATCAAGGTACAATACAACAAGATTTCATTATTCATGCTAGATATTTTGCTATAAATTATGGACATGGCACCTGAGGACTAATTCTTATTTTTCTCAGTTATTTTGCTTTATTTCCTGATTCAATCATAGGCTTGTTCTTACGTAGTACCAGAGTGCGTCCGCACATGCGCACTCTTCAAAAAAGGTGATTTAAATCTTTTGACAAATTTAAAAGACATAGGACATTTGTATGTATTTGAAATATAAGATATAAATTCTATTAAATGTTGGCTTGCTTATTTTCCTTAAGATAAGTATTTATTAAGTCCACATGTCGTGCAAACAATAAACTATGCTTCTAACCACAGGTCAAGAGCTGTCATTCTAACCATACAAGTTTACAATGCATTTTGAAATGAACATTCGTTGGAACGATGGTGTCGGGAAACACCAAATCATTGAACTATGTAAGTAACGACGGAACTTGCGACCATAGTTGGCTAACGATGCTTTTGGGAAATGCACCCCAGGTAAAATCAAGATTAGTTTGAGAAAACTCAGGTTTTTCGGGCTTAAGAAGGTGGATTGGTTTTACATCACCATGGTAACTTACACCACACAGCTAACCTGCTCTGGAGCAGGTTTTTTTCTGGGTTAGAGATCGCAAACCCAAACTGGACCAATCAGCTGCAAGTAAAGATGCAATAAAGCCACACTCCCAGTATCTCTCGTGCCAAATTTGCAGTTTATAGTAAAAACGTTACAGCCAAAAAGTGAATTGCGCCCTGTCTCTGGCCAGAAGTGAATCAAATGGACACTGTGATTGGCTGTTTGCCCCACGTGTCACACTTTCAGGTGCACGCGCTTCAGAGTTAATGCCTGGATTAAACCTGAGTTGACAGAGAACGTTTATACCAAGCTTTGAGAGGCCGCTGAATTTGATCTAAACCAGGTTGGCTTTATCTGGATTTGTCAACTCTAAACCTACTCTGATGCAACAGGCCTCAGAAGTCTATTGAGAGTTGCCAGACCACTGACGGTAAATCAGATTTACTGTCGCTAGGGTGCGTCTAGCTACAGGCTGCAGCGAGGACCTCGAGTGAAACGGCTTTTCAAACAAGAAAAAAAAAATGCAGGGTAGGGATTGATTTTGTTGCCCTGCCCTCATGCCAGTAAACACATGATTAGAGTTGAGCTGCAAGACGGGAGGGGAAGTTATTTTGATTAAAGATTAAGAGGACACATAAATCATAAGTCTGACTACTACAAAAATGAGTTATACAGAAGTTCATAGCCAAAAAATATCAGAGCTCATGGTAAGTCTGTCTTGAAAGCTTTATACATTACTGCTAAAAAAAACTATTTTATTATGGAGAAAACAATATGATTTTTTTCCCTACTGGAAGCCGACTGTTGTACTTTATAAAAAATAAAAAGATATTCAGTAGCCTAAGTCTTAAAATAACCTCATTGTTGTCTGACAGTCTTGGTGGGTACCGCAAATCTGAAATGAAAAGGTCCATTGTAATGAAATGAAACATTTAATTGCATCAGTAACGAACAGAATGTTCTGAGCCTTCCAGACAGTGAATCCTCAAACATGCACATGCGGGAAAATTAGGCCATCTATATCTGTCCTACCCCACTGATTATGAATGTATTATGCAAGTTACACAGCGCCTGTTACGTAACTGCAGTCATGCACTCATAGTCCCTCTCTCTCGTTCCCCCTCTCATTCCCGACTGCAAGGGGTTATGAGATTTCGCCAGCTTTTTACGCACAAAACACGAGTGACAATAATACCTTCTGTAACCCAATATGCCTTTCGACGCCAACAAAAAGATTAGTATTTCATGGAAGAACAATGTCATAAGAGGACAAACAAGAGTCTTATACCATAAGCAGACATTCCATGTATGATTTATTTCATGTGTAAAGGGTGATGTGAAAATGAGAGGATTGTGGGAACACGTTTGCTGCTTATCTTTTGAGAATGCAAATCTTAGTACCGTACATACAATCCTTTGAATTAGCTTATCTTAAAAATGTAGTAAAAAAAAAAAAAAATGTAATGGACCATAAACCGTTTATTTTGTATTCAATAATAAAAAAAAATTTGTAACGCAATCTCAAAGTGCTACACATTAAAAACAAGCAAAAAAATAAAAATTAAGACAAACAAACATAATTAAGTAACAAATCAACCAAAAGCTCTGCTAAAAGGGTGCGTTTTAAGATCACATTTAAAAGCATCTCCTGATATTTACTTTATTTACTGATTTAATGTTAAAGCTTTTCCTGATAGAGTCATATGAAAATGCAGCATGGTCCTCTGTGACATTGTAAAAGTGAGTGTTTTATTTTCCTATAATGTCCGTAAAAATATACATAATAGATTGTATTACACAAAATCAGTGTCGGGGGTATTACAAGTGCCGCAAGTTATGTAATCAGATTACTTTTTTTTGCACAAGTAACTAGTAAAGTAACACTACTTTTTCAAATACGTAATTCAAGTTACTTTATTTTTCCATTTATAGACTGACAGCTCTCCTGCCCTCATCTTGAGAGAAATTGGGAGTAAAAGCAGAGGCGTTCTGCCAGTGAACATGGTTACTGTTAAATATGGTAAAAAACACATAACACACATACTTTATGTATTTAATATCACTTTAGTAAACAATGTATTTGGTGATTGACCTTCAAATGATCCAATTAAACCACACTAATAAGAAAAACAATGACATTTAGTTAAACATCACATTTGTTTTACGTTTTTTCATTGCTGAAGTATGGGTACACTACACACTACACGATTATTGGGGCGATTTTGGGTCGGTTTCTTTTCTTCTGACAATCCTAGGTAAAGTCCAGATTCTCTTGACGGATCTACAGATAATTTAACAGATTTTCCTGTGGTGTAAGGTGTGTTGAGAGTGATTCAGTCAGATTCAGTCACTCAAATTATTTACAATCAGAAATCCTATTGTGTGGGGGAGCCCCCAGGAGACAGGCGTGCACGCTCTGGAGATTATCACGTGAAACATAAACAATACCCGATCAGAAAGCAAGCTGACAAAAAGCTCACCTCCAAAGCTCAAATCTTTTAGTGTGGCCCCAGCTTAACAGTGTTGAGTGTGTTTGTTTGAGCTGCACCCTCTATTGTACAGGTGTGAATTTGCATTTCCTTCAGCCTGAGGCTTATTGTTTAAATTTTGGTGAGAAATATATTTTTTTATGTTATAAAAAGAACAAGCACACCTAGCCCAGGTAAGAAAAGGCAATGCAAAAGTAACAATGCATTTTCCATAAAAAAGTAGCCTAACTACGGCTCCATTTAAAATGTAAGCCTTAGTGCTAAATTCCAATGTATTGTTTTTGTATAGTTGTTCACATTGTTGTTTTAAATGTGGTCAATATCAGATTCCAGTGTGAACAGTTCATGGTTCAGAACTGTGATGTGCCACAGAAGCTAGCGAATTTATGCGCAGCGAATATATAAAAACAAAGACGAGGGGCCCTATCATACTGCATTGTTTTTTTGCTAGTATCAGCTCGACGTGGTTATCATTTTCAGTTCCAGAGGCACGTTGTTTAAAAATAGCAAATACACTCATGCCCATATGGTCTGAAAACAAGGTGTGTTCAGGCGCATTGTTGGCGTGTTTCTATTGACCAAAAAAGTCAATGTCAATATTTGCCTATAGGTACCTACACAACACATGTACACTCTGCTTGTTACTACAGACAGCAATGCGCAGCAGCACACAAACATTTTTAAATAATACAAATAAAAGGATTCCTCTCAGTCTTTCCACACACAAATTACACCATGTAAATCCACCATCCAAGCACAACTGGCTTTTAAAGGGAATAGAAGATGAGAGACTGATTGGCTTATTGCATATAACAATCAAAACACACCTATGATGAATCATTAAGTGACTAGGTACAACCCATGCGCTTAGCGTGCTGACTGTTAATTTCTGTTGTTAAACTAGCAAAAGTGGATTCGGACTAAGGGCGCCTGTTCCATGTGCTTTAGACCATGCGCTCAGATCGGTAAAATATGACTGAGTTTTTTTGCATTTTCATTTATCAATTTAGTGGTTGCCACATTAAAAAAGTGGAACATTACAATAATTTTGTCATAAGAGCTAACAGTAATACAATGCCAAGTTGAAAATATGAGCTAAACCACATGCCACAGCAGAAGCAAATTGCAGAAAGGAAGAGGAAAAAGCACATTTTTAAAATGGGTGAATTAATATGACAAAGCATTAGATAGATAGATAGAGAGAGAGAGAGAGAGAGAGAGAGAGAGAGAGAGAGAGAGAGAGAGAGAGAGAGAGAGAGAGAGAGAGAGAGAGAGAGAGAGAGAGAGAGAGAGAGAGAGAGAGAGAGAGATCAATAAATTGCTGGACAAGTTTAGAAAAACCTGCTTTCAACCTCCTAGCAATCACAGAGAAACATCTATTACTTCTAACTATCAAACTGCTTTAACTTCCCTTTACTCATTTAGTTTATATTGTTTAGTTTATATTGGCTTTAGTATTTGCTTCGCTTGTATTATATTTTATTAGAAAGTCAGCTTTGATAAAAAGAAGCCTTGAGGAACATTTACATCATTAAAATGCTCCCCATAACATGCCTGTTACGCAAACAGAAAAGCCCTCAAGAAGATTTTATCAGCTCCACTTAAATGTATATGGCGATACTGATGTCCACTTTTGAGTTGTTTATGATTATTTCATAATGTTCCTAGTTCCATGGAACTGCCGATGGTTGCCATAGCAACATGTTGACGTATTTTGGGATCCAGAAATAGACAGATAAAGAAGGAAGGTGCCTTGTCTCCTCCTCGGGGTAATAAACTTTTCTTTTCTTTTTTTTCTTTTTTTGGAGATTTTTGGGATGGTGGAGCAACTGCTCTTAACCTAATGAATTGCCTAGGAGGAGATATATTGATTTAAAATGCTTTTTTGGCATATTGTTTGGTCGTTTTTGTGTGAGTGTACGTGAGATGATATAGTGTTAAAGAGCATAGTGTTATGTGGCACAGTGGCAGAGAATTGAGTGAAAAAACACTTTGATGTCTTAGTGGACATGTAAGAAAAAGGATGAACCAAGACTCTCTTGTACAAGCTAAACACAACAGAGTGAGTCAGATACTATTCATAGTCTGAGAGATGCTTCTCAAGCCCTGCAGAGAATGCTCATAAATTAAAAAATATAGGGTACATGCTTCTATAAATAAACCTCTCTGCCCAGTCTTTAAACCAGATGTCTGCACATACTGTACCTAAAAGTATGTGAGCACTTAATAGGAATGTTTATTAAAAAAAAAGTAAATAAACAATGCCATCATTTATTTACCCTGATGTTGTTCCAAACCGTTATACATTTTGTGTGTCTGTATGTGTGTTTTATCATCAAAAAGCACATTATCTAATGCAATTACAATATTTTGTAGGGCCACTGTTGGAAAATCTAAACCACTCTCATTGTGTATTTTCATTGCATATTGTATTGTGTGCCCGATCATTTTTATGACCAAATAGTGACTGTAAAGCTATTGTCATTTAACTTCATGGTATTGCATCCAGGGAGAAACATATTTCAAAGGTCAGATCCTTATGCAAGGAGACATACAAAGAGAAGAAAACACATCAGTGATTCACACTCTCTTCCGAGAACAATAGAAGTTGTTCTTCTTGAGAAGTAAAACAATGAAATTGCCTTTCAGTGGCAAGCTGAATTAAAGCAATTGTTTTCAAGGTGTTACATAAACTGAGATAATGTAGAGCTTACTACAGCCGGCTTTGTGTGTGTGTCTCTCTGTGTGTGTGTGTGTGTGTCTCTCTGTGTGTGTGTGTGTGTGTGTCTCTGTGTGTGTGTGTGTGTGTGTCTCTGTGTGTGTGTGTGTGTGTGTGTGTCTCTCTGTGTGTGTGTGTGTGTGTGTGTGTCTCTCTGTGTGTGTGTGTGTGTGTGTGTGTGTGTGTGTGTCTCTCTGTGTGTGTGTGTGTGTGTGTGTGTGTGTGTGTGTGTGTGTGTGTGTGTGTGTGTGTGTGTGTGTGTGTGTGTGTGTGTGTGTGTGTGTGTGTGTGTGTGTGTGTGTACAACCAGAAAAACAAACAGACTTAAGCATTTACTTATGTCATCTGTCCCAATTTAGGATGAGATGAAAGTGTATATGTTTATTATGTGTTGATTGTTTATTGTATTTGTTGCAAGATTTTTTTTATCATCACTATAGAACACAACAGTTTTTAAAGGAAAAAATGCCATGCAATTTCTCTGTACAGAAATTCTAAATTTAAACGATAACATTATACATATTTGAAGATATATCAGTGCAAGTTGCTTTCAATTCAAACAGCTCAAACATGCTTTTTAGTCTGGGACTAGCTTAAGCTTCGTCTGTGAAACCAGCGATAAAAATCTATCCAGGAGATTCTGTTTGTAGATGTTTAATAGCCAAAATAACTACCTTAGTTGCTGTTATTATGCTTGTAAACCGCGCCAAATAGCGAATCTGTGTCCATAGTGTGAGTGACGTAATCGAGTCCATACACTCTCATTCTACTTATGTCGTTATGACGTATTTAGATATATGTAAACCCAGAAATTAGCATATCATGTAGCCAGACCATCAGACTGATGGCAGAAGGTCTGGACTCTTTTGCAGCTTTCATTTCTCAAGGACCGCCCAAGGACATGTAACGCAACCAATCAAAGTTCGTATTGTTCCACGTCATGTTTAGGGGTATGGAAATATAAAGTCGGTGTCCCTGCAATAACAGATTGGCACACATCTATAAATTATTAATTTAAGAGCGTTGTGCAAGTTTACTGCAACAATGGAGCAGCGAACTTCACATACTTTTGAAAATTCAGCATTTTTGTCGATCCTAGTAAGCACTCATTGTCACAGTCGTAAACACGACCGTGTTCTTCTTCCACAAAGGAGTTTGGCGACAGCATTTGTTTCTAGGTGGACTGTTAAGTAACAACACACACACACACACACACACACACACACACACACACCCGTCTCGTGGACACCATGTAGAATGCAACCAATCAGATGATGACTTCGAAACTCCTGAAGTGTTCCAGATAAGCAGAAGCATGAGCAGTTAAAGAAAGGGGACGGAAGCAGCAGCTCATTTGCATTTAAAGGGACTCACAAAAACGGCCTTTGGTCACACACAATTAGGGGCAAATTTGACAGGCTATAACAAATTATCTGTGGGGTATTTGAGCGGAAACTTCACAGACACATTCCAGGGACACTACAGACGTATATCTTGTGAAAAGGTACATAATAGGTCCCCTTTAAAATAAATAATCAAACTATTTGCTCAGTTCTGTTACTATATGCAGACCCTCTCCTTTATATGTGATGAGTTAATGAATAACCAGACTGGAATGTCATGTGAAATGGAATTGCTACATCTGGACCTGTTTCTGAAATGACCTGGATCAATAATAATCTTCACATAATGCTTAAGCAGAGTGTGTTTGCCATGCTTCGAGCGTTCAGATCACCTCTTACGCCACACAGTGATAACCCTGCATGTGTGTTTACCCAGTTTGTTTGAAGGGTAGACTGAGGTTAAGCAGCTAAGTGTGTCAATGTGTTAAAGCCTGAGCCGCTCTGGATTAACTCTGTGCACCTGCTACAGCTCAAACACACACTCGGATACATAAACACAGAGACGGAATTCACGGAACTTTCAGCTTTTACTTAATTAACTGATTGTTCCTTTTTAGAATTCTTGGCATAAAAATGTTCTTGAAGACTTGTACTTTTGTAGAGTGATTAAACGTTAACTAGCTAATTAAAAGGTAAAAACGTAATTCTGTCATGTTATCGAAATTAAATATAAATTACAATTGTAAAATGTGAATGTAATAAGGTTAAAGGTTATTTAAAGAGACTGTAACTCATTTACTGGTCTCACTGTACCACAGCGTAAGATAGGTGACCTTTCACACAGTTTTTGTGCCTGAACAGCGCTGTTGTTATTGGGCCAATGACAGTCAACCGTGGCCACATTCAAGTTTATCATAACATGTGAACCTTCGAGAGTACAAAATGTGCATATTTTAGTGTCAATACAGAACATGGTTTAATCATAATAGCTCTGAATAATATTGCTTACCAAATAATTGTGTTTACTATATGCATTCCATACAACAGGTAAATCTGTGTAAATAGCTTTACAGAAATTCATGACGTTAATGTTTATAATCTTATAATCTTAATACTTTTATAGTCACATTTAGCCGATTTTGTTGATCTTGGCACAACATTCCAATCAACCAGTCTGATTTGAAAGACAAGTTAACAGTTTCTGTCAAGTTTAGGCTTACAACATGGGTTAGGTGCTTCTACATCAGTTTATATCATTTCCCCCTGGTTTTACAGATAACTTATGGGTAGTGTTGAGTTTAGGGGAAGGGTTAGGACAAAATTTTAGACAGGAATTTTGTTCTAAGATCAACATGTTGATCCACGAACATGTTGCACTTGGCAAAATCACAATGACCTTGTGATTTTGATGATATTGTTGCATGTAATTACTGTGTGTATGCAGGTATATTAGGATGTACTGTATATATCCAACTCTCACAAGAAGCTGCATGTGTATAAATAGTACGACTGTGCAATCTTATGGAATGTATACACCCAAAATGAGTTTTGCCGTGCATATGGTACGCGGTTTTCGTACGAAACCATTATTGTAAATAGAATACCACTATTTACTTTCAATGTCCTGGACATTATGCCAAACATCTACGCTTGTGTTTCACAGAAATAAAAAGAAAAGTATAGAGGTTTGCAATGACACGAGTGTGTCACCAATCACAACTCAATCACAAAGTAATTTTATTGGGGTGAATGGATTTATAGATTCATGGTCATCACCAAAAGTTTGTATGCAAATCCCATGTTTCCTTTCTGACACCAAAGGGGTCATATTGTGCATATATGAGTGCTTTGGTGATGGCCAGAGTAATGTGTCATTTGCTATAATAAACAGTTTGGAAGAACAAAATTACATATTTTCATGAGTACATTGCCCAGATTAAGCCATGCAAGCTACTATAAATTCTTCTGTAAAAATCTCTCATCTGCCTCATATAAGTGTCAGTTGCTGTAGCAGATGGCCCTGGGTTGATCTGATCACTCTAATGCTGGGTGAAAACACTGTGGCTTCTCGCAGATCAAGAGCAAGAGGTTACACGCTGCTTAGAAGACAGGGCCATGCTATAATTAGCGGGGTTGTTTGTTTGTTTGTTTCAGCAAGACGAACATACTGCTGTTCCTCATGGCATGCGACACAAACATGCATGCTGTCAGTTTTGCTTTCTCTCCAGTTTTTCAGTGCTGTTAAGAGCTGTTGTGTAAGCACAAACTGTCTGAACAGTAGTGCGTGAGTGTGAGGTATACCAGGGTCAATGAGATTGGTGGAAAAAAAATCTAGGTATATTGCAGATTCACTTGGCTACATGTGTGATAATAGGATTTTCTTTATCCAGGTAATTTTCCAATCGATTTCTGTCCCTCCATTGACAGCTACGCAACTAACAATTCTGTTCTCACTAAAGCTTAAACGCACGGTTTAAAACACAAGAATGAACCTCATTGGTTCTTGATGAAGCTCAAATGTGCAGCATAACATGAGAATGAACCTCATTGGTTCTTGCTGAAGCTCAAACGTGCTGCGTAACATGAGAATGAACCTCATTGGTTCTTGATGAAGCTCAAACGTGCTGCGTAACATGAGAATGAACCTCATTGGTTCATGATGAAGCTCAAATGTGCAGCGTAACACGAGAATGAACCTCATTGGTTCTTGATGAAGCTCAAACGTGCTGCGTAACATGAGAATGAACCTCATTGGTTCTTGATGAAGCTCAAACGTGCTGCGTAACATGAGAATGAACCTCATTGGTTCTTGATGAAGCTCAAACGTGCAGCGTAACACGAGAATGAACCTCATTGGTTCTTGATGAAGCTCTAACGTGCAGCATAACATGAGAATGAACCTCATTGGTTCATGATGAAGCTCAAATGTGCAGCGTAACACGAGAATGAACCTCATTGGTTCTTGATGAAGCTCAAACGTGCTGCGTAACATGAGAATGAACCTCATTGGTTCTTAAGGAAGCTCAAACGTGCTGCATAACATGAGAATGAACCTCATTGGTTCTTAAGGAAGCTCAAACGTGCTGCGTAGCATGAGAATGAACCTCATTGGTTCTTGCTGAAGCTCAAACGTGCTGCATAACATGAGAATGAACCTCATTGGTTCTTAAGGAAGCTCAAACGTGCTGCATAACATGAGAATGAACCTCATTGGTTCTTGATGAAGCTCAAACGTGCAGCGTAACACGAGAATGAACCTCATTGGTTCTTAAGGAAGCTCAAACGTGCTGCGTAACATGAGAATGAACCTCATTGGTTCTTGCTGAAGCTCAAACGTGCTGCATAACATGAGAATGAACCTCATTGGTTCTTGATGAAGCTCAAACGTGCAGCGTAACATGAGAATGAACCTCATTGGTTCTTGCTGAAGCTCAAACGTGCAACGTAACACACGAGAATGAACCTCATTGGTTCTTGCTGAAGCTCAAATGTGCAGCGTAACATGAGAATGAACCTCATTGGTTCTTGATGAAGCTCAAACGTGCTGCGTAACACACGAGAATGAACCTCATTGGTTCTTGATGAAGCTCAAAGGTGCAGCGTAACACACGAGAATGAACCTCATTGGTTCTTGATGAAGCTCAAACGTGCTGCGTAACACACGAGAATGAACCTCATTGGTTCTTGATGAAGCTCAAACGTGCTGCGTAACATGAGAATGAACCTCATTGGTTCTTGATGAAGCTCAAACGTGCTGCGTAACAGGAGAATGAACCTCATTGGTTCTTGATGAAGCTCAAACGTGCAGCGTAACACACGAGAATGAACCTCATTGGTTCTTGATGAAGCTCAAACGTGCAGCGTAACACACGAGAATGAACCTCATTGGTTCTTGATGAAGCTCAAACGTGCTGCGTAACATGAGAATGAACCTCATTGGTTCTTGATGAAGCTCAAACGTGCTGCGTAACAGGAGAATGAACCTCATTGGTTCTTGATGAAGCTCAAACGTGCAGCGTAACACACGAGAATGAACCTCATTGGTTCTTGATGAAGCTCAAACGTGCTGCGTAACATGAGAATGAACCTCATTGGTTCTTGATGAAGCTCAAACGTGCTGCGTAACATGAGAATGAACCTCATTGGTTCTTGCTGAAGCTCAAACGTGCAACGTAACACACGAGAATGAACCTCATTGGTTCTTGATGAAGCTCAAATGTGCAGCGTAACACGAGAATGAACCTCATTGGTTCTTGATGAAGCTCAAACGTGCAGCGTAACAAGAGAATGAACCTCATTGGTTCTTGATGAAGCTCAAACGTGCAGCGTAACATGAGAATGAACCTCATTGGTTCTTGATGAAGCTCAAACGTGCAGCGTAACATGAGAATGAAACTCATTGGTTCTTGATGAAGCTCAAACGTGCAGCGTAACATGAGAATGAACCTCATTGGTTCTTGATGAAGCTCAAACGTGCAGCGTAACATGAGAATGAACCTCATTGGTTCTTGATGAAGCTCAAACGTGCAGCGTAACATGAGAATGAACCTCATTGGTTCTTGATGAAGCTCAAACGTGCTGCGTAACATGAGAACGAACCTCATTGGTTCTTGATGAAGCTCAAACGTGCTGCGTAACATGAGAATGAACCTCATTGGTTCTTGATGAAGCTCAAACGTGCAGCGTAACATGAGAATGAAACTCATTGGTTCTTGATGAAGTTCAAACGTGCAGCGCAACACACGAGAATGAACTTCATTGGTTCTTAATGAAGCTCAAACCTGGTTTGAGGTTTAACAAGGTTCAATGTCGTTAAAAAACCCATCTCAATACAGTGGCTCTACAATCGTTTTATAAAGTGACGAGAATAGTTTTTGTGTGCAAAAAATACTAAATAACAAAATATAGTGATGGGCCGATTTCAAAACAAAAATTCAAACCGTTATGAATCAGTGTATCAATTTATGATTTCAGCAGTTTGGCAATCCACATCATGAATTGATACGCTGATTCATAACCGTTCGGCGTTTTGTTTTTAAATCGGCCCATCACTATTTAAGGCATTATTTCTTTTTTTACACACAAAAAATATTCTTGTCGCTTCATAAGATGATTGTAGAGCCACTGTAGTGAAATGGGCTTTGTAACGACGACTTTAGTGCCTTTATGGGTCTTGAGAGAGGAAATGACATTGGTGTCAATGAAGGCCTTTCTGAGCCATCGGATTTCAACATAAATATCTTTATTTGTAATCCAAAGATGAACGGAGGTCTTAAGGGTGTCGAAAGCCATTAGGGTAAGAAATTTATGACAATTTTCATTTTTGGGTGAACTAACCCTTTAAAATATATTTGTTTGTCTTTCAAAGATGAATGAAAGTATAACGGGTTTGGAACAACATGAAAGCAAGTAAATTATGACAATTTCCATTTTGGGGTGAACTATACCTTTAAACCAGTCCCCACATTTCTTGTCTTTACAAAGCAAATTTAGTTTTTCTGTTGTGGTTTTTGTAATTATTATTATTTTTTTATTATTTTTTATCAAACCAATATTATAATCTGAGTGTTTTATAGCTTGTTGTGACATTTACCTCAGTGCTATCTTGAAAAAAGGACAGCTGGTCGCGCGTCACTAGTCTAAATATAGTTTCTGTATATTTATTGAGGACAACAGTCGATTTTCAGGACACGCCAGGAGAATGAAAAGGGTGGGGGGAGATTGAGCAATATTACTTAATGCATTCGAAAAGATTATTCTGACGAAAACTGTAACGAGGGAGAGATTAGAGAGAAGAGGAGGGTCTTGCGTGCGTACGGAGGAGGCGGTCCGTTCATCATACACTCATGCACATGTGGTTCAGTCGGGGTTATGGAGCGTCCTCGACTGAACCTGATGAAGCAAAGGCACAAATAGGGGCCGCGCGCGTTGCAGGCGGAACAGACGCGGAACGGTTGAACGGCACGAACAGTCTGCTTTACTTTAACCGGCGATAAGCGAAAGACACCACCACTTGCGTTCTTCTGAGGAGAACCAAGAACCCGATTCTCCGCGGATCTTGAGACAGTAAAAACGATTTCAACTGAAGACCTTTGGAACAGAATTACTCGACGATTTATAATGGTAATTTTATTTTATTTTATTTTACGAAGTTAACATTTCATATTTTTGAAGATACTTTTATTTTTGTGTATAAATCAATAGCACTATATATAGTTGACAGCAAGGTTTGACAGCTATATGCCTTTCTGTAAGAGTTTTTTTTTTTTTTTAAGCATGTAGATTAAGTCTAAATGTTTAATTTGGACAAAGTATAGATTTTGGGAATGTTTGTTGGTAAATCCTGTTCCAGTGTTTTGGGATTTGTAGCCTATAAAATGATGTAGTAGGTTTTGGTCCAAATGTGTCATTATTATAGATATTACTTTTCCAAAGATGACTTGACCAAAGATGACTTGGACAATCTAGACCAGTTAGAAACCAGCTGCTATGTTCCAAAAAAATCTACCAACTGAAGACTACAGCGGGAGCCTTTGGATAGGATTGTTTAACTTAGCCTACATCTTTTTATGTAGATCTTTACAATGCATTTAATATAATACATTCTTAAATATAGTTTATTTTAGTTAAATACATAAATCAAAGCAATTGTGAAATGTAAAGTTTTCCCTCTGTTTATAATGGAGAAAACGTACGTTTAGTCCATTGATTCAGGTTTTCTTATTCTGTTCTTTATGTTTATAGGATGAGAGGTTCTTAAAATGTAGCTTTCCTTGTTTTATATAAACCTTTTTTATCTGCAGCAATGTAAAAGAGAACAGAGTGTTAAGAAAGGCAGGATTCCACAATAAAAAGTGACTCACTGGGACAGGAAGAAGAAAAGACTCAGTCATGCACAAGCTGTTTGCAAATAGGTCAACACAGGAATTCTTAGAGAACACACTTAAAGTAGCTGCTTACATTTGTTAAAAATACTGTTTATGTAAAGAAATCAATATGCTGTATCTAAGTTGATATGTAAGAATGTTTATTTGTTGATGTCACTTAGTAGAATGTAAAATGGCTACATAACTGAACAGTTGTTAACCTGATATATTATGCGGTGTAGTATGAACATACTGTGCTTTGCCACTGGGAGGTAATGAAGTTACATAACTGTGTTGTAACTGATCTTACGTAACTGTTCTTGTGTTTTTTCTGCCACCAGGTGGAGCCACTGCTGTGCCAGTAACATCTGAAATTGACCTGAAAGCCACACACTCAGAAAGAAACACAACAGACCAACAGCACCTTTTAAAGCTTCAGTTAAGAAAATAAAACAACTCCATGATGTTTGAAGAGACATCTCACGAGATGAGAGAGCAGAATGCAGGAGTTTTGAAGGCTATTGATCCCTCCACCTCCACAGGGTTGCTGGGGTTAAATGTGGCCGCTCCCAGCAGCACAATGTCTTTCACTGATGAAGCCGTGTCCATCCTGACGTCAAGCAGTTTGCTTGCACGCTCGCTCCTGGGCCGAACGTCGGCGCTCAAACGCGAAGATCCCACTCCCGCCAACGCCAACTCTGCGAGACGCAAGCGGGAGTTCATTCCTCACGAGAAGAAGGATGAGGGCTACTGGGACAAGCGCAAGAAAAACAACGAAGCTGCGAAGCGTTCTCGCGAGAAGCGCCGCGTCAATGACATGGTACTGGAAAACCGCGTGCTGGCGTTGCTCGAGGAGAACGCCAGGTTACGAGCAGAACTGCTTGCACTGAAATTCCGCTTCGGCCTCATTAAAGATCCTTCGAATGCATCCATACTTCCGCTCACGACAGGAACCTGCGTCCCACAGCATTCAGCGCCGCATTACTACCTTCCACGTGGGGATGGCGCTCACCATGCTGGTCCAATGCTGTCAAATCTGTCCCCTGCTCAAAATGGGCCACAATCTGGGCGAAGCAATAGAGATACGAGCAGTATGTCTGAAGATTCGGGTTTCTCCACGCCTGGTGGGTCCAGTGTCGGTAGTCCCGTCTTCTTTGAGGACAGACTGAGCGACCATGGAAAGTTGTCCCCGCATCAAGCAGATGAGCTTGGCTATGAGTCCCATCACTCTCCAACTGATGTTTTAGCCATGGGACACATCACCATGTCATCCAACCGGATGGAGCCGATGGATGGTATGAAGAGCCTTCCGCACAAGCTGAGGTTCAAGACTCCGGGCGGCGCAGAGTGCGACAATCCCGGAGAACGGCAAAGTCCAGTCCTGCCCACGGGGGGCGCAAGAGTTCACAGCCTTTCGGGTACAAGCGAAGGAGCGGGTTACTGGACACAGCAAGAGGGAGAAGACACCCGAAAAGTCACACTACCACCACAGCAGCAGCAGCACAGAAATTACAGCCACAACATGAACCCAAACGAATCGCAATACCAGGCCGAGAACAGCATGCTCAAATCTCAGCTCAGCTCTCTCAGCGAGGAGGTGGCCCAGCTCAAAAAGCTCTTTTCTGAGCAGTTGCTCACCAAAACTAATTAGAAACTGTAAAGGTTTGAGCAGTCGGAACTCGTGAACATCCATAGATCATGAATTTAAGAAAGCAGCATGTGCATCACTACCTCTTCACACTCAGTCAGAACCAAACGGACCTTGCATATCCACCTTATTTTGCAACGCAGAAATTTTCAGTTATTGTGCAAGATTTATGATTCATTAGTCACTATAAGTAAATAAGTAAAAGAATCACAAGATAAGAAATCTCTTTGATTATAATAAATAAAATATGATAACACCGGTTTGCAATATCAAGCACCGTAACGACTGTTTTTGTACATCTAAAAGAACTGGAAGCGAATGACACCAGAATCCTTGCACATTCGAGTTAAAAAGGCAGCCCCTGCTTTAACGTAAAAAATAAGGTGGATAATGGCTTTTTTTCCTTCAAATCTCATTCAGGACTGTGACGAGCATTCCAGTGGTATCGAGACACATCAGCTACAACACCTCACCTCAATTAGTTCAGTTTCTCCTTTTGCCTCAAACACTGTGATCTTGCTCAAAAACACCTCAGGTGGTAAAACAATGTCTGCATACACAAAGCTGTCTGTCACTGTAAATGTAATTGAAGCATAGAATCCTCTGTCGTAACGTCATTCCTCTATCACGTGCCAACACTACTTAAACACTTGTCAGTTAGCGAGATGAGATATGCAGTGAGACCGATAGTCATCATCGCACTGTAATCTTCCTCCTGTGGTTTTACAGATTTATACTGCGACTGCTGTGAGCTCATGAATGAAGTGTAAGAAACGTTTTTGTTTTGCAACATATATCCTGATTAAAGCAGAACGGGACACACCAGGAAGAGGCAAATTATGGAATTAATTGTTTATTGTCATGAACCAGTAGCAACTCCGCACTGAGTGACTGCATCATTGTCTTTTTTTCATACAGATCAATTATCTGCCATTGTCCAGATAAGGATATTATAATTTGAACTACACTGTTACTTGCCTTTTTAGTGAAATTTATGTTGTCTTGTGAGTTATTGTGTATTTGTACAGTAAATACATTATATGTTTGTGTGAATAAATATTGGAACTGTTCTCTTGTGCATCTGATATTATTATACAATATTTACCTCTGCTTTGTGTGTATGTGTATATATGTACACAAAATAGAATGTATTCCCCTTTAACATTTTTTCACAGTATCACCATTTATTCAGTATAGTTTAGAAGATGGTATTACAATATAACAAGAAATCAGAGTTAAACTGTGTCAGAAGAAATTAAGATAACTTTGATAGAAAGGTAACATGTAATGGATTACAGCTAACTAATCAGCTGTCAGCTTTTACATTTAAGTACACAATTAGATAAAACCAATTTAGGTTAACCAATGGCCAAACAATGCTTCATTTTGTTCAGTCTGTGGTCTAAAAAGTCGCATAAGCAATTAAAGAAAAAAAACACAGAAGCAAAACATGCTCAGGTCAAAGTGTCGAAAATATAAAAATATACACACAAACCTTTATTAGATGTGATTAATCACTTTGACAAGTTTGATTTGACAACACTAATAAACACACACACACACACACACACACACACACACACACACACAGTTAGTGAGTATGTTTAATTGTTTTGAGGTAAAACCCAACAGCGGTTTTACAATGCTATTTTGAAACATCAGTTCTCTTGCATTCTGTTGTGAGAACAATTCTCTGAATTAGTCAAATTCCCAGAATTAGACAGGTTGGCATGTACACATAAGCTATTTTCACAGACTATTACCTCTTCTTGGTATTCATCAAGATTTAACAGTAATAATAAAATCCCTAGAGGCAATGACACCTTAGATGTCTCAATATACCCAACCTGGCTGTTGTTCGTGAGAAAGCAGTTTCCTAATAATTAAAAATCACATGCAAAGTTCCTAATTCAATAAAGTTATAGGCCTATGTGTTGTAGATTGTTATGTATATTTTTAAGATGTTTCTTCGAAGATTGTTGGGTAAATGATTAACAGTGTGTAGATGATGAAGAATTAATTAAAATGAAATAAATCCTATTTACAGACAATCAAAAGTCAATTATAAAATATACAATTATATAATTGAATTATACTTATTTTCTACTGTAATTCTTATTTTTCAACATACAGTATATTGTACAGGTCGATAATAACGCATCACGCGTTTGTTGTTGCAACACTAGCACACTCCACAAGAGGTCAGCAAATAATTTTGTATTTCCAATCAGCGCATATGCACTTACAATGCAGGGTATTAGCCAAATTATATGACACACAAAGATTTGTACGACATCACCTGATTCAAAGTCAAATTACATTCTTGACATGTCCCTGTACTTCCTTTACTCTAAGAATAAGCATCTGACGCCAAATATACCCAAATCCCCAGATAACTGAGCTCCTCTGAGACCTTTCTGGTGATGTCAGAGGATATAAATAGCTGTGAGAGTCTATTTAAGGAGCTGGACTCTAAAACAAGACACAAAGCTTTTCTTGAGCTTCAGTGTTTATGAGCCTTCTTCACTAGCAAACATCCCTGCTTCCCGGTTAATTCCCCTCCTTGACAGCCCTGTTCCACTAATCTACTGACCCCTGACTAACTGATCTTCATCACTCTGCCATTCAAAGAGAGGTTGGGTTTGACGTTAGGTGGGTAGCGCGACGGTTGCCTTGGAAACCTCTTCCAGACGATGCTGGGCGGGGTGGGATAGGGGGGATAAAGGCAAGAAGGTATGGGGGAGGGGATAGTGGGCCAAGTTCAAGGTCACCACAAATTGTATCAGTGATTTCCATCATTGAGAAATATATTATTGTATAGGTCATATTTCTCCAAAAAAAAAATCATAAAATAAAATGTAAAATATGTTTATATATATATATATATATATATATATATATATATATATATATATATATATATATATATATATATATATATATATAAAATCAAATACTTTTTTGAAAATCAAATTAAATTAATAAAAAAACAATAAATAACATAAAATACCCCCCCCCCCCCCAAAAAAAAAGAAATAAATTGATAAGTTTTCCCTCCTTCTAATATGAAAAATCTGTAAAGTAGAAATCATAGAAAAATAATTTTAAAAACATTGTTTTCTTGTTAAAATGCTGCAATAAAATAAGACATCAATAAAAAAACCTTGGCTATGTATTTAACTATGTACACACAGTATTAAAAGTAAAAGTTCAGGATTGACCTTCTTCAAAACACCCTCTATTTTCTTGCAAAAACAAAAACAAAAAAACTGGTTTTGTGGTGAATTTTGACCCAGACATTTACTTACTGTCATACATATATTATTAGACATAATCCTGTCTCTGGATTCACCCAGACATGCAGCTAAATTAATTTAGCTTTTGTGTTAATGGAAGGGCCAATGCCTTCGCAATGCATTTGTATTTTTAGCAACCACAATTAAAAAATGTGAAGAAGGGTGTTATGTACCGATTACATTTCTAACATATTTAATAGTGCAAGTGGAAAGTTGCATGCAAGCTTAATTAACAGCTACGTGTTTCCTAGCCAACATGTCAATCTTATTACGAACATCACACCGTCCTATATCTGAGAGTAGGTCTGGCGGACTGCCCGATCCCTCCCAGTTATGCGCTCACGGGCTTTCGGGTGAGGGGGTGAGGGAGGGACGGAGGGAGGTGGGGGCAAAAGAGAGAAACAAAACGTGACGAGGCACCCGAAGCGTCCTGTTATGCAACCACTGACCTACTAACATACATTTCTAAACAGAAGCAGCTAGCGGCAGGATACTGGAGCGCCTCGCCAACATAACACAGGGAACCAGGGCAAAAACACACGGGCTGCGGAATCCGTGCGTACTGGACACAGCGTGTAGAGAGCGTGTGTGGATCACCTCGCCTGTTCATTCAAGACATTGAGGCTGATACAAAGAGACTAATAATAATCACCGGGCGCCAAATTTCTTGGATACACACAAAAGCCACAAAAGGTACGTTTGCTTTACTACTTTTTGAGGCACACACACTGTATGTTTACAACTGCATGGCTGATGCGTCTGCGTAAGAGGTGATCCTGCGGAAATTTTGCGCGCTGCGAAATTAGATTTGAATTAATCAGAGAATCATATTTGTAATGCAATGGCCCAAGCTCACTTGCATACAATGGCATTAGTTTGTGTTTAATGTGCTTACGCATGCTCATTACAGATTCGGATGTTGCTCAGTGTGCGTGTTCGCAATGTTAAGGCGAGGCCAGGACCCCTCGCGACTGTTGACAGGACATCTAGCACTCGGTGCCCATTAAATAATGTAGCTATGTCACCACCATGTACATTCATTCACCGTAGATAAAAGTTTTTTCTATGAATATCTGAACCATTAACCATGTTTAGTAATGATATTGCTCTGTTTTATTCAGAGCATTTAAATAACAATAAAACAAACATATGTACTAGATTTACAGTTAGTTCAGCTGCGCGCGCACCATTATGACTTGGATTAAAAGACCAACACATATTATTACATCATATCGCTGGAAATGTCTTGATGTTATGTTATTGAATAATGTTTGCCAATGGCATCCTAATAAAAGTGTTCAAATCCAACTGGGTTAGGAAGTTAATGCGGCGGTTTGAGAGGAAAAATCCCGGACACACTTCTCGCTGTCACGTGTAGCCGTGCTCGGTAAAGGTTACCGCGGTTGTTTACGTTAGAGGAATCAGACCTGTTAACTCTTTCCTGGTATACAGACAGGAGCAAACCAGTTGGCAACCAAATGCAACTTTCATTGCATGTAAAATGTAAATGTCGGAAACCATGCAATTATTGGACTAAATTCTCGTTTACTTTATGCATCAGGATTTTATTTTGTGCACAGTGCGAATTCTTCGACATTTACCATGTTTGCCGGTAAGCAAGCGATAGCAGTTATTTAGTAACTTTTGCCGTTACTGTTGTATTTAGTGTTGTGCATTAATGATGGTGGTCAGACTCCCTAATGTAAAGCCCTGGCATCGTATTTGTATATAGGCTGTACTGATTATTAATAAACTTAATTGTTAACTTATTTATTTATTTATTTTATTCTTAGAGTTTCCAGCAGCTGGTTGTGAACTAATTTACTGAGGTCCTTATCTTTTATTAAATTTTTATACACTACAATTGACATATGTAATTTCTAAGTTTATTACAACATCAAGTATAATATTTAATAAGTTACATTTTTTGTTTTCGTTGTTCTGATACACCTGGTGTATGCTTTAAATAGTATGCATAATGCATATTTATGTTTTATATCATAAGCTTTTGGATCACATATTTTAGGTTCAATAAAATATATTACATAGTAAGCAAACATGCATCATATGGCATGCATGATCAGCCGACAATTTGTGGATGTGGGATTGCTTGACAACTTGCCTTGCCTTTTTCTTCTGACATAATGCCTTCTTTGCGTAAAGAGTTACATAATGGAGAGAAATGAGAAGTCTTAATGAAAGAAAAACAAAACAAAAACACAGGGTCTTAAAAGCATCAGGGGGCATCAGACGAACTGCTTTGTGTGCCAGAGCAGAATGTAGGTCATAAACCTGAAGAAAGCACACCCTCGTCTGCCATAACAAAGAACAAAGCTTCTGCCAGTTTACAGATCTGCGCAGCAAAATCTTGCATATTGCTTTAGCAACACACAGACACATTTTATATATATATATATATATATATATATATATATATATATATATATATATATATATATATATATATATATATATATATATATATATATATATGAAAACATTGGTGGTGCCAGTTCTCTGAGTGTTAAATTGTGCAGATAAATCTTTCAGATTGCTACACATTAAAACACATTTTATGTTTTTATGTTTTCATACAAGTGTAGTGTCATTGTTGGATTGTTAGGTTACGGTGTTTAAATGTGACTAAGTGTATTGACCTCTTTAAGCAATAAACATTAAATCTGTGGATTTCTTCAAGTGAAATAGAAAGGACGGTTGGGAGGAGGCGTGCCATTATTGTGACGATGTGGCTTACAGGGAGAGGCGAATTACCGTTTAGTTTTGTGGGGCAAGAGAGCACATGTGACTGGTGAAGCACATGGACTTGGTCAAAGCATTTTTTTTTTCATAAGAGGATGATATGAGTGTGTTTATAGAAAGAGTTGGCCTGGAACTCCTCCTGCTTGTTCAATTCCTGCCCTCCTCCTACTGGAGGAGATAAACTCAGGCGTGGAATCCAGAGACAAAAAAAAAGAGCTCCCGTCCCACGTGCCGAATATTACATTCTGCCCCGGGGTCAATTACATGGTCACAAAGAAATCCAGCACCCCCGCCTTCTGCCATTATTTCCATTACTGAAACAGCTGTAAAGCAACACATGAAACATTTGAGTTGAATGATAGTTTCCAGACCTCGCCCAAGTTAAGACTACAGTGGGCCAGACATGCTATTTCTTCCCTGATGAAAGCGCAAATATAACCCATGTCCTATATATAGGGCAAGAGTGAAAGCGAGTTTTATTGGCTCATTACAGTTTTAAACTTGGCTAATTGCAGGTCATCCAGTGAGTTCAGTTATTATAAATGATTTCATTATTCCATATGTCATTGTCACATGATACATAGCAGTTTTGAGTAACAGAAACAGGTGTGTCAAGTCAGAGTCTTTAGGATGGTTTGGTTGTTGGTGCCCCAAAGATTTTAAATATTTGTTGAGGAGACAATACTTTTTAATGACTCATGGGTGTGGTTGAGTAAACTCATCCACTTAGTATTTTCATGAATTGCTTCTTTCAATCTTCTATGAAAGGATGCACAGTAGCAGATCAATTTTTAATAATTACATTTCTAATTAAATGAAATAGCACGTATTGTAGTTGCATTCCATAAATGCATGCAACAGTGCTCTGCTCATTGAAAGACTTAAATAATCATTGGCATTCGTGTGAAATCTAAACTGCTTGATTTGACTGAATCACTAAAAGGAACTGTATCAAGTGATTCATTCACAAGTATGACATATTAGACTATAATCCCAGATAAATCAGAAATTGGCAATGAGCCTTTTTGTTTATTTTTTGTTAGGGTGTCTTGGAAAGCTCCTCTGTGTTTGTGTATCTGGCACTCCATAAAATGTCTGCAAGTATCCAAACCCCAATTTTCCCTGTTTTTGTTTCATCCCTCACCTCTCTATTTTTAGCAAACCCTATAATTCCCTTTCTGATTCTATCTCTCTCGTGATGCCTGTTGCACTCCTGACCTATATTTGAGCACAAGGGAAAAGATCCAGTTTGTTCTCGCTATAGCCCAGTTTCTAGGTTAGTGGGTCATTCAGAGAGAGTCTCTTTTAGCCTTGTGCCTTACTTCAATGACCATCAAGTTCATTAATTTTCATGTGTACCTGTTTAACATTTACATTTTATTAACAGTGCACTATATTGACATTTTTCATTCATAACGTTCAATAATTGGGGGGGAGGGGGCGTCACAGTTTTGGCCATATTCATTACCAGACTAAACCAGAAAGTGTTGATTGAAGCAATCAGAAGAGGTTTAATCTGTCTCGAGTTACATAATGCTCCCTCACATGTCTGGGATGAGGAGACCATAACCCATAAAAAGGGCAGCCAGGTCATGGGATTACACTGCATTCATGCGTATTTTCTGATTCAGACATCATACTATGGGGTCATTGAGCTGTAGACAGGCAAGTATAGTCTTAAATACTATTGCTCTCCTTTATAAAAAAAATATAGGAATATAGAAATGCTTTTACTCTTTAACTTTTAATATTATCTAAAAATTGTTATGGTTCACTTTATGTATTTATATTTGTATTGTTAGATAAACGTGAGACTAGATATTAAATACTGTAGAGAGTACCAAAGAAGTTTTATAGGCCAGTTCACACTGCATCGACAGAAATTGACCAAAGCGGACAATCACCAGATTACAATACGTCACTTCTCAAAGACTCCATGACCTGACAAACGCAAATTTGCACAGGGGTAACACACTTTGTGAAAAAGTGTCTGTTGCTGTTTTGTCTATGCAGTACAAATTGCCCTAATGAGTTCAATATTACCAGGATAGTGGGACCAGATATTTGCAGCCAAACTTAGCAAACTTGCAGAAAAAAAGGAAATCAGACACCTTTAGTTGAACAACAATATCATGAAATTGCAACAGGGAGTTGTGGCTCAGTTTGGGTCAAGATAGGATTGCAGCTATGTGGAATTACCCACTGGCTGCCGAGTTAATCATCACTGGCGACTGCGCTTTTCCATTAGTGCTCACTTTTAAATGGATGAAACGTTTACCTCCCCTGGATCTGAACTCATGTTGATGGAATGTTCCCTTGCTCCCCTTTTTCCAGAAAGGTCTGACCTATATTGCAAAGCTCCCAATCCCCAGACCATAAAACCCTGACTTGCCTTTTGTCTGACCTCGGTTTATCTCCAATTACAGTAATTATTGTTATGAGGTTTTCTGGGCTTCTTCTCATTTTTAGCTGTAGTATGCTTCTTTCGAAAGTTCTTCTTGAAAGCCTTTTAGTGAATAGTCTATAAAAAAAAAAAAGTGTTAATGTTTTTGAATTTCGGTTCCTGGGCATCATCGCGCATTGGGGCACCAGGCCGTTTGGGTTGTGTAGCCAAGACGAGATGTG
This sequence comes from Pseudorasbora parva, assembly GCF_024679245.1. Classification (NCBI taxonomy): domain Eukaryota; kingdom Metazoa; phylum Chordata; class Actinopteri; order Cypriniformes; family Gobionidae; genus Pseudorasbora; species Pseudorasbora parva. The sequence continues at coordinate 46,429,161 of NC_090173.1, read as the reverse complement.
TTGTAACATTTGATTTTAATGTTACAAAAGCCAAAACCTCTCACACTGATTTCATCTGAGCAGATGATGTAATACGGGATAAGGTTTCAAAATGTTAAAACAAAACATGTGTTCATTGCTAATGTTTCCCATATGTGTAGTCATGTTTGCGGAACACAGTCTTGATGGAATTCTGTACAAAGGGTGATGCTGAACTAGGAAACTAATTTTAGATAATTCTTTTTAGCTGTTGGTCCTCAATGACCAAAAAAATATAGCTTGGGTAATCACCGACCGTGCTCTTAGCCATGTTCCCTATGCATTGCAAGAGTCCAATGTCTAGTCAGAGAGTGAAGGTCAAGGGTCACAGACAGACAAATCAATAGAAGGGTGAGCAGGTCAGACAGTGGTTGCTGAGCAACAGAAAACATTCTGTGGTTGTCAAGGTTGAGTAGATGAAGCAAGAGAATATGACAAAGGCACAGCTGAACATTCCACTTCTAAATCTTCTGATTACCCAGCCATGCAGAGAACTGGGGAGAGTTTAATTTAAAATGAAAAACTACAACAAATTAAAATATTTTTAAGTGCCTAAAGGTAAACTATGAATTGCTTTAGCTTTCAAGGATTAACAAATATGTCTTTTCTCTTTTATGTTTGCAGCCTTTCGTCGAAGAGCCAGCTGGAGGCTTTGAGAGCAGCAGCACCCCTCCCCAAGAGGCTGGCAAGCTGGGGCAGACCGAGTGACCTATATCCTCCAACACGCCCAAGGCACTGGGACAAATCTCTGTTGGCTTGATAGAGGCCTGTTACATAAAGGAACACGAGTAAAAAAGAAAAAGGGGCAATTTTGGTCACCTTCTCTGTACTTTAATGCGCCTCTTTTGCGCCCCAGTTTGGCTTTGACCAACGTTGGGCACAATAGAGTAAAAGACTTTACTCACAGAGGGGTAGTGTTGGGTTTGTTAAATGCAGGAGACTCATAATAAGGTGCACCTGTTCTTGATCTTCTTGGCCAACCTGGACACTTGATCATTAAAGACTATTTGCTTGCAATTCAGATCAACAAAATCAATGAGGTTCAGCTTTTCAGAAGCTAAAACACCTCATAGAGTCTTTGCTGATCCAGCTACTTAGTTGAAGATTCTCCAGTCTACTGTACTTCAGGATATCCTACAGCGATTCTTGTAACCACCTTTAACCCCATCCCTGTTTCTTGGAGAAGCCGAGGATGGAAAGTTTGAACTTACAAATCTCAACAAATTCCAGTGAACAGAAAAGCTTAGAGAGCACAGAAAGCTTTTCCGACTACAGCGATCTTCACCATTCACCTCAAAACAGCCCTCGTCAGAGCCGCCTTCTCAAACCAAAGCCAAACATGAGCTGTCGACGCAAGCGTGAGTTTATCTCGGATGAGAAAAAGGATGCATCCTACTGGGAAAAGCGGCGCAAGAACAACGAGGCAGCAAAGCGCTCTCGGGAGAAACGGCGCTTTAATGACATGATCCTCGAGAACAGAGTTATGGCACTGAATGATGAGAATGTACGCCTTAAGACTGAACTTTTACAGCTTAAGCTCAGGTTTGGTCTGATAAGTACAGCCTCCTACATGGAAAAGAGTCAGCAGATTAGTGGAGCAGTCAATGGAAACTCTGGGGGCAACTCCACATCATCATCTTCCTCCAGTCTCTTCTACCCTAATGGTTACTCCAACGTTTCTCAGATGATGATGAACTCTGATTCTTCTGAAACAGAGCAGTCTATTCGTGGTGATGGGCATCTGAAATTGACGAAGTACTCCCCACGAGGTTCCCTCTCTGATATGTCTGATGGCTCCTCTCGGGACAGCCCAGAGCCAATGGCATATGACATAAAGCAGGAAGGGATGGGTCTAGAGATGGACATTATGAATAGCACCACTGCACAGATCATGTTCAACATTCATTCTAGAATGCCTGCAGTACTTCACCAGCGCACTTTTGAGCCAAGTTACTCAGCCAATCAACAGAAGCAACAACGGCAGGAGATGGTTGAAAGTTCTGACGTCCCAAAATCTGCTCAAAGAAGTGTCATCTTATACCGTTCTAGCAGTGCCTCATATCCTGTAGAAACTCAGGAAATGATTCCAAAAGAGCAGCAGAACCTCACCCAGCTTACAGAGGAATCAGCTGGAAATCCTAAAACCTTGGCAGATGTGTCCAAACGGCTAGAGACTTTGGACTCTCCTTATGACTACACAGAGGCAGCCGAAAGGCAAGCATACATTTCTCAGCGTCAAACTCCTAGGGTCGATGCAGCTGCCCCAAATCTTTTGGTGAGACCAGAGGATGGAGATGAAACACAAATGTACCACTGTTCTAATAGCCCCGTGGAAAACGATGAGCCACCAGTGCTGACCTACGAAGGAGGCTTGAGACGAGAAGAGAACTATGAGGCTCACTCAGGAAAAGACACTTCCTCAAGTGAAGGGGATCCTCGCAGCTCTGATAAAGAGGGATCCACCGATGATGAGTCTCCTTCTTCCTCTTGCTCTGATACAGGCAGCTACCACCTTCACATTTACATGAGCCAGAGCTCTTTCTTACCAAGCCAGAGCAAAGATGGCCAAGTTGAAATCAAAGGCACTGCCCTACCCCACAAATTGAGACTCAAGCACAGAGCTCAGAGTGATGGCACAGCTTTATCTCAAGACTCCCCGTCAACGCCACCTGCTAATTTCCAACCATTACCTCAGCACCCTTACCTGGCCTTGTCTCAACCTGGCAGTCAGTCGAATGTAGGGTTTTGCAAGCAGGACACTTTGGTTGAAAGCACTGAATGTGGGAAGAAGGAATCCAGCTTGCGTAACAGTCGCAACAAGAGACATGACTGAATGGGAGACTGTAGGATTTACTTAAGTATTGGTATGAACTCCTAAGAGACATTTTATAAACTCATGAGGTCCTACTGTAATCCTCCATCTTTACCCATTCCCTGTTTGTATGGCTAGGAATAAGAGAAGTGGACATTGCCATAACTACATCAGGACAGAATCTGATGCATTGTACTATAATGTATAGACATACTTTTTGTTGGTATGGTTTGTTTGTTTGTTTAACTTCCTCTAAGGTTACAGTGGCACTTTTATAACAGAATGAAATAGGATGACATGCTATTGATCACACTTACCCGTATTTCCTGTGCTGCACCAAGATGTCAACATAAAAGTACATTCAATTCATAGCAATATCTACAATTTGTGAGGCATTGTAATGGATTCTTCTATGTAAATAGGCAACTTCAAGTGCCCCTTTCTTAATTTTCGGTCACAACGAAACAACAGAACATTTGCAGGTGGCTGTGCAAACATCTTTAAACATACCAAACATCAGAAGATTCAGGGAATGTTCCCTTGACCAAAGAAACATGGCTTTAATTTCATACCTCTCTCTGCTCCCTACCTCTGTCTGCTTTTCTAACTAGTGCCCACTCCCCATCTCTTTCCCCACATTCAACAGCCTAGCTACCACTCCTCCTTGATCAGGCACTTGGTTTGTATGTATAAAATGTGATATAAATATTAAATATGAATATATTTTAAGAAGAAAACAAAAAGATTACATGAAAAAATATGTTCAGCGACTAATGATTTTTTTCCTTGTCAAAAAATACTGTACAATATCAGTGTGTTTGCAGTGCCACTTAATACAAACTATTTTTTTTACTTTAACAATTTGCTATTAAATATTTTTTTTAGAAACTCCTTTTATAGGAAAATGGCAAAATGCCCCAAAGCCTTTACAGATACATTACCAGGTGGATGTAAGTTAAATATATTTAAATGTTTTTGTTTTATTGCTGTTATAACTCATTGAAATGTCTAGTCTTGAAACACTATTTGCCGTTTATCGTAATATGTAAAATCACATTTAACTTCCCTTTTATGTAGCCTTCCTATTTATTATTTCACTTATACATCCACTGATGTAAAACATCAATTTGCTTCATAACCTGTCATAGAGAAAACCTATTATATAGAAAGATTGCAGTTTTTGTTCTAGGCATAATGCAAAATGTCTCTCTTCTTCTCTGGTTATGAACGTGAATGTTTTGTTCTTATTAGCATGTGGTTTACAGGAAAGCTCCACCCTGCTTACATCAGTATAAATGGATGATTACTAGCATAATGTCTCAGACCGTTTGCCCTTGAGGCCCCCAGTTAAGCAATTAAGCTAGCTGATGCTGCATTTTTTCACTCTTTAACTGGTTTGCTGACTCCTCACTCACTAGTCAGCCAGTGCCCTGTATGTTTTACTGCTACAATGAGGTTTCATTAAAGTTATTTTTTTTTTTTTTTTACTTTTAGAAGAATGCTTGCAAATTTTTCAGGCAGCTTAATTTTAGTCACAACCCCCCCCATTTAATATATATATATATATATATATATATATATATATATATATATATATATATATATATATATATATATATATATATATATATATATATATATATATATATATATATATATATATATATATATATATTTGTTCAAATAGGTCTACATGTCATGTTAACTTATGGCACTTGTGTATAAATGTAAAATATTTTTCTCACAACACTGTATTGGATGAAATGATTTTAGGGGCCAAGTGTTGTCCTTTTCATCACTAACTGCGACTTCCTGTTTACTGTGATTTTGTAATTGCTCACCACAATGTCACCATATCCCTCTTCGTCCTTTCAGTATGTTTCAAACTGAGTGATGTTTGATGTTTTTTTTTTATTTTTTATGGTTTTATCAAAAAAGAAAATGGAAAAAAACGAGCAAGGTGACACTTGTTTGGTGTTATTGTGTAGACCGTGGCACTGCTGTTTTTTGAAATAGATGCATATTGTAAAAACACTAATATTCAGTGCTAGGTTTGGGTGCATTCAAAAATTTCTACAAAAAAAAATGAATAAAAAAATGTTGCAATATTCATGCATTTGTCCTTTTTTAGGCATACTTAATCCACTAGTTATACAATTACATAACTGCATTTTGCAGCATGCAATTAAAGCCTTATTCAGTGCACCAAAAAAATGATTTTCTTACTTAGTATTTTTTCTTGTTTCTAGCTACAAACATCTAAAAAATCTTAAAACAAGACGTATTTACTAGACAAGCAAAAGTAATTGTCATGGTTTGGGAAAACACATTTTTTAAATTAAGAGTGTTTTTGCTTAAGCAAAATAATCTGCCAGTGGGGTAAACAAAATAATCTTAACCCTCAGGTGGTGTTCAAAACCCTATAACACCTGAGATGTTCCCGGTCCAAAATGGCTTATAAATCAATCATTATACCATTTTTTCACCCAATCTTGGATTAAATCTTTTTGTCAACATGTTCCCTTTTAATCAGGACTGGTTTTATATTTTGATTTGCATCTGAATAATCATAGGCCTCATTTATTTGAGAGTAGGCATTTCATTTTTTGAGTAATTTTTTTTTTTTAATTTTGAATAATTTTAGAAATATTAAATCAAATCTGAAAAAAAAAAGGCTACTGTTGATCAAGGCAAGTTTATTTATATAGCACATTTCATACACAATGGCAATTCAAAGTGCTTTACATAGAAAGGAATTAAAACAGGGATAAAAATGCATAAGAAAAAGAAATACAATGTAAAGAGAATTAAAAATAATAAAATGATGACAACCAAAGAAAAGAACAAAGGTAAACTAAAACAGTTATAAAAAGAATAAAAAGATGATGAATAGATAAGGAGCAATCAGTCGGACGTACAGTGGCTCAGTGCTCATTCAGTAAATGCTCAGCTAAACAGATGTGTTTTGAGTCTGGATTTGAATGTGGCTACTGTTGGAGCACATCTGATCTGTTCAGGAAGCTGGTTCCAACTACGGCTGGCATAATAGCTAAAGGCAGACTCTCCTTGCTTTGAGTGAACTCTTGGTATTTCTAACTGATTTGATCCTGCTGATCTGAGTGATCTGTTGGGTTTGTATTTAATCAGCATATCTGCGATGTATTGAGGTCCTAGCTCATTGAGAGATTTATAAACAAGTAGTAGTACTTTAAAGTCGATCCTAAATGTAACTGGAAGCCAGTGTAAAGACCTGAGGACTGGTGTGATATGGTCATATTTTCTGGTTCTGCTCACAATCCTGGCAGCAGCGTTCTGTATGAGCTGCAGCTGTCTAATGGTCTTTTTGGGAAGGCCAGTGAGAAGGCCATTACAATAGTCCACCCTACTGGTGATGAAAGCATGAACCAGTTTCTCTAAGTCTTGGAAACAAAGCATCTAATTCTTGCAATATTTTTCAGATGATAGTATGCTGATTTAGTTATTGCTTTGACATGACTACTGAAACTCAGGTCTGACTCCAAAATCACTCCAAGATTCCTGACTTGATTTTTTGTTCTCAGGCCTTTATCCTCAAGATATGCGTTCACCTTGAGAATTTCATCTTTGTTTCCAAATGTAGTGATTTCGGTTTTGTCTTTGTTTAACTGAAGATAGTTTTGGCACATCCAGTCGTTAACTTCATCAATGAATTTGCACAGGGAGTCAATGGGGCTGTAGTCATTAGGTGATAGTGCTAAGTAGAGCTGGGTATCGTCAGCATAGCTGTGGTAAACAATATTGTTCTTTTTCATTATTTGGCTCAGTGGCAGCATATACAGGTTAAACAGGAGTGGTGCAAGAATGGACCCTTGTGGGACTCCACGTGTCATGGTGTCCACTCAGACTTATGATCTCCTATACTCACATAATAACCTCTCCCTTCTAAGTATGATCTGAACCTTTTGAGGACCATCCCAGAAAGCCCGACCCAGTTTTCCAGCCTGTCTAGAAGTATGTTGTGGTCAACAGTGTCGAATGCAGCACTGAGGTCCAGTAGAACCAGAATTGATGTTTTGCCTGTATCAGTATTTAAGCGAATATCATTTATAATCTTTATGAGCGCTGTCTCTGTACTGGGATGTGGACGGAAACCAGATTGAAAATTGTCAAAGAATCCATTTGAGTTTAAGAATTTGTTTACTTGATTGAAAACAACTTTTTCAATGATTTTTCCTATGAAGGGGAGATTTGAGATTGGTCTGTAGTTGCTCAGTATGGAGTTATCTAGATTTTTCTTTTTCAGAAGAGGCTTAACTATTGCGGTTTTAAGGGTGGTTGGAAAAGTCCCACAGAGAAGTGAGGAGTTCACCACTTCTAGGAGATCTGCTTCCAAACAGTTAAATACACTTTTGAAAAAAAGAAGTGGGGAGTGTGTCAAGAGCGCAGGTTGATGTTTTAAGATGCTGTACTGTGTCTTCTAAAATTTTACAGTCAATTGTTTCGAAATCATACATAGTAATTTCCTGAGGTTTTGGTCTGATCTGTCTGACCCCAGAGCAACTCAAGGATGTGCTGATTGATCACACTAGTCTACTCTAATGTTTCACCAGGAATTTTGTTTTGAAACTTTTATTTTGTAAAAAATATGGCACATAGTCACACTTGTGGTGTTCCCAGTCAAAAATGACCGGCCTATAAAAAATAGCTTATAAATCACTCATTATACCATATTTTCACCCAATCTTGGATTCAATCTTTTTGTCAATTTGTTCTCTTTCAATTAGGACTGGTTTTATATTTCTGTTTGAATCTGATCTCATTTATCTGAGAGTAGGCATGGTCAAAAATGGTCACAATAGCTGACCATTGAAAGTGAATGGGAGAGACTGAAAATAACAGAACAATTTAGTTTTCAGGAGCATGTTCATTATTTTCATGTACACATATGAGCATATGTGCTTGCAAACATTGAGCCCTTGGACCTGTGCATGTATCGATACATTTATACACACGCTACCTACACACAAACACGTTAAAACACACAAACTTTGAGTATTACACACATTCTTTTCCACAGAGAGAAATTTGATCCTACCCTAACCTGCATCTAATATACATTTATCCATCTGACATTACCACACACACACACCACAAGTGTGACATTTTATACAAATATACATCCTGTGATAGCACAGGCATATATAAATTGTAAATATTGTCTAGTTCTGTGTGAGAACCTCACAGTTCCAAAACAAGATGTCATAATATTTTGTCTGAAAGCTGTGGTGTGTGTGTGTGTGTGTGTGTGTGTGTGTGTGTGTGTGTGTGTGTGTGTGTGTGTGTGTGTGTGTGTGTGTGTGTGTGTGTGTGTGTGTGTGTGTGTGTGTGTGTGTGTGTGTGTGTGTGTGTGTGGTAATGTCAAATGGATTTTCTTACAAAAAAAGTAAGAAAATTTCCCCCAAAAAATTGAGATTTAGTTATACCCTTTGGGAACAAAGTCACTAAGTTTCAGTCCAAAGCAATAACATTGACTAGCATTTTCGGGGAAAAGAAAATCTTCGGGTCAAATTGACCCGGACACCACGGCAGATTATTTAGCTTATTTTAAGCAAAACACTCTTAATTTTGAGTTATTTTTTCCAGAAACAAGACAATAATTTTTACTTGTCTAGTAAATGTTTCTTAATGTAAGAATTTTTTTTCACATTTTGACTAGAAAAAAAGACAAAAATACCAAGAAAGAAAAGCGATTTTTGCAGTGTTGAATCAAATTTATTGACACCAGATTGCAGAATTATGAATTTTCAGTATGTTTCAATAAGCTTTACTTGCTTTCTAAAAAGAATTTTACTAAGCTGAAAGAGATTAGTAAACAAAAGCAAGATTGAATGTCCTATATCCTTTGTATTATTCTGGCTTAACATTACAAAAGGGCAGAAGTGTTGAATATCTCAGTCTGGCCTATCCTGAGATACTGACACACTGACATACATCACTCTTGCTTTACCGCAGGCTTACTTACTTATGTAACACTGACCTAGTTACTGTGTGCTGCTTAAACTAGTAGCGTGCTATGCAGATGTGTTCAGTAAAGCGATATGTACACAATGCATATTGACAGTCACTCAGTTTAAAGGGTCATGAAACCCCAAAACACTTTTTTTGAGATGTAAACAGATATGTATAGGCTGCACATCATTGAAAACACTAAGGGTACTCATTAATGGTATTCATATGTGAAAATAGTTATTTTTGCATTTTTCAGAGCGATTTCTGACTTCCGGTTTGAAAAGCTTAGTCGGAGCAACGTCACAAATGCTGACGTCGGCACGGCCTTTTCGGCCCAAGTATGGGCTGCTGGGCACATGCTGACGTCGACCGCTCCAAGCAATTCTCGATATATATTCATGACATAAAGCTCATTCAGTCCAATCCCTGCGCTGTAGTATGCATACAAGATAATTTAGTTAATATACATGAGACAGTCACTTCTGTCAGGCTCGTCTTACATCATTATTGTAGAGATATGGTGGGGAAGTTTTGGAAGCAGCGTGCGGAAAAGTCACGGAGGAAAGCTTGGCGTTGTGCTGATACGAAATAACGTAAAGCGCGCCGAGCAAGCTGTAACCGGCGCCGTCTGTGGAAGCCTTTGCTACAAAGGCTCGGTAAAGTAAAATTAACTTGAGCAATCGCACGCCGAACCTGCAAGCATTACCTAATTTTTGTTAGGAGTGCAAAATAACCAATCTGTAGGATAATGAACAAAAGCCACGTCCTCTCCGTTTTATTTGTGGTCACAGCCATGCACTAAACCGCATGTGTTCGGGCTCTTAGTGAAACAGTGTGCTGCATATTTGGACAAATATAGATTTAGCTGCCGAGTGACCGCGCGGATCGTCACGGCAACCCAGCGCGCGTCGCTCTGCTTCAGATGCGCGGTCGAGACTATGAAGCCTCAAACCCCTTCGCTTTTACCCCGATCTAGAATTACACATCTCTATTACATCGCATGTTGGGTGGTTCACGTTCTCTTATCACGTCGGTGCGTTGTTCATCTTGCCAAACAGCATGCATATTTGGACAATTTTTTTATCACGTTTGCAAAATATTTCGTCATGCAGAATAACATTTCTCACTGAATTATGCTGGTTTGAAGAGCTGAATGATTTGCGATCTCTGCTGCACGCCACTCATAGCTCTCTCATTCGCTGGTACTCATCCCTCATTTAATCTCACTGTTGTAAACAATGCCAACGGGAACCAAGAACATGTCTCACAACCGCTGTAACTGCTGCTGTTGGTATCGCTAATCTTAATGCACCTACTGACACTCCCCTATTTATGCAAACCATTCCCTCTTTCCACACAATACCATCCCACCTTTTCACAGTCGACCACTCCCCTTTTAACAAGCTTTTTCAAATCGAAGGTGTGAAAAAACACCGCTGCAGCAGGGGGGTTTCATGACCCTTTAACATGATATGTGGTACACAATGTGTGTAGTATTGCTGCATAAATGTACACAAACAATGTAGTCAAACAGGATCAAATCTGTATCTTTCTCTTTCTGATTGGCTCTACCAGTAGAACATACTAATTAAACCCTTATTTCCTTAGTTCCTTGTTTGTGTTGTGAAGATATGCATGTACAGAACACCCTGTCCTGCTTATGGGAACATGCACAGGTCAGCAGATCTTTTAGGTGGTTTTAGTTTTAACATCTCTCAAGCCGGGCCAAAACCAAATCCATGGTGAGCAAAATCAATTTCAAATCTAACCAGATGTTCCCACTTTTATTGCAACTCCCTCAAACTACTTAAACTACTCAGTAGTTTTTTTTTTTAACTTATGCTTAACAATAAGGATCACTTTGGCTCAGTTGGCAGTTTAATGCATTTCATGTTGTTGATAGCAAATTTTCAACATAATTTCACTTTTTTTTCTGGGTATTTTTATATCAATATGGTACAAGATTGCCCTATTCAAATCTATGTGATAAACACATTAGGTCAGAATAATTTAAACAAAATCAAAAAGTAGTTTGATTATATTATGTAAAATGTGTAAATGTCGTCAGTAAATCGAGTCCTGGTTTACTTTAGCTAAATGAAATAAACATACAGTGCCCGTATCAATGAGGTATCAAATCAGGTCACGTTAACTTGTGTTCTTTGAATCCATTGTGCTCGAATAAAACTGAAGCCCTTGTTCTCATTACATTTCAACAAGGAAACTTGTTACACAATCTGTGTGAAGGCAGAGAGACTGGTCCCAAACACAGAGCTGACATAATGAGTCTGGCAGCGAGAGAGAGACAGACAGACAGAGAAAGAAAGAGAGAGAGAGAGAGCATGAGGGATTGGGCTGAGGGGATTTAGATTTCTCCTGAGACACACCGTCTGATCAGAAACACGGTGACCCGTTTGAAACTAAAAACAAGCGGTACGACATAACAAAACTAGAACACTCATTACAATGAAGGCTTGTTTTGAGGATGAGGCCTAGATAAGGTCTGTTTCCTTTACTAGAAAGACAAGGCAAGGTTGCAGAATATATATATATAATAATGTGATATTATTTTTGCCAAAAAAATGTATCTTTTCACATACACTAAAAAGTTTGAAAGTATTGTGGTCGGTAAGATAAAAAAAAAAATCAAATGAAGTCATCGCTCATGCTCATCAATGATGCATTTATTTGATCAAAAACAGTAATATTAAAATATTACAACTAAAATAACAGTTTTCTATAGTAATATATTTTAAAAATGTAATTTATTCCAATGATCAAAGCTGAATTCTCAGCATCATTACTACAGTCCTTCAGAAATCATTCTAATATACTGATAAATATGTTTTAGTTAGTAACATGGCAAAATATATTTATTATTAAATGATGCGTAGCATTTATTTCCAAACTACAAACTGTAGCTATTTTCAAACAATGGGTAAATTATGTATGTCGTCTCATGAAAGCCTATATTGCACAAAAAACAAAAAAAAAGATTGCGTTATAATTAGGATCGCAGTGCTTTTTAATATGGGCAGTGAAAGAAATATGTGCCGCCGAAGTGAGCTGCGTGAAATAGGCCAATGCAACCAATGCCAGCAGCCTCATAACTACATGAGTGCTATAAATAATCACCTCTGCTATTGAAGTCAGTGTTGTAACCTGTTTTGTGAGGTTAGAAACACTATTGCAATGGCTGCCGCAGTGTCTGTAGAGAGGTGGGGCAGCAGGTAATGTTCCCCAAACAACAGCAGTGGAAACAGTAGCACAATCCTATCTGGACTTGGCTTACCCTTTGTCCCCTTTTTTGTGACTGGAGCGTATAGAAGCTTGCATAAACAGGTCAGTTGAAAAGTAGGTCAGCGCTGAAGGGAGGGAGGGAGGAATGAGAGAGAGAGGAGAGAGAGAGAGAGAGAGAGAGAGAGAGAGAGAGAGAGAGAGAGAGAGAGAGAGAGAGAGAGAGAGAGAGAGAGAGAGAGAGAGAGAGAGATGGACATGAAGTGAAAGTATTGGTAGAAAAACAGAAAATAGAGAGACAAGCAGGCCTGTCCTGTAGATGAAAGCTGAGTTAAGCTGAGGGAAAACAGCCATCTCAAGTTACCTGGTTTATTTCGAACTGCCGAGAGAGGTCAACGGATCAGGCCACTGCTGCATGTGTTTGTGCCATTGCACAACGGAAATATTGTGCACTGGAATCTGGCCCACTTTAAGCTTTCCTCCACATAGACAGGTCTCTGCAAGTATAGTCTACATTTTCCTAAAACTATTTATTTTGTTGCTTGCTTATTTACACAGAAAGCCAAGTCTGCTGAGTTTGGCATTCACTCTGGAAATCATAAAATAAACACATTTATGCACTGTATATAGACTGACCTAATCAGCTACATTTTTATGCAAAAACATTATTTTTCAAAGTTTTTAATAAAGATTATTGGAATAAGTTTAACAAGAAATACCATTTCAGCCTTTCAACTTATACAATTTCACTTTTAATTGAATGTGTTACTTAGCGTTTTCTTGTAATTATTAGTGAAATTCACAAGCAATTTCTGAGTGAAAACTGTTTTCCTAATAATTTTCAGTGTTCCTTAAACTAAAATCCTCATCATTGTAATTAAAGGGATAGTTCACTTTAAAATGAAAATTCTGTCACCCTTTACTCACCCTCAAGTTGTTTCAAACCTGTGTGAATTTCTTTCTTCAGCTGAACACAAGGGAAGATATTTTGTGACTTCTATGGAAGTCATTGGCTCCAGTTAACTGTTTGTTACTGACATTCTTCAAAAAATCTTCCCTTGTGTTCAGATGAAGAAAGAAATTCACACAGGTTTGAAACAACTTGAGGGTGAGTAAAAGATGACAATTTTCATTTTAAAGTGAACTATCCCTTTAAGATAGACTTTTGTAGATAAACTTAGTTATTCAATTCCTAATAATGCATAAATATTTATTTTAACATTAGGCTTACATGTTTGCATGTGGTTAATGGTGGCTCTAATTTTTATTCTAAAGAAAGTTCAGTGTTATTTTGATGCATTGTGATTAATGTGTGAAAATGCAAGTTTGATTTGCAAATTCATCAGTGCATATTAAAATGATAGAAGCTAACTGAAGTTATCATAAGCATTGTGTTTGAAATGGATGTCCTTAAGAAAAAAATCTTTAAGCTCTTCAGAGCTTGATGCTCTGAAAAAAAAAACAGGAGACAGACCAGTGGAGTGTCTAAATAAGGTCCATATAGAACCTAGTGCTCAGGATCAAAAACAAAATGAAATTTATTGGCAAGTATGCTTACACACAAAAAAAATGTATGTATGCATATTATATATATACAGTTATGGTGACTCGACTACAACACACACACACACACACACATATATATATATATATATATATATATATATATATATATATATATATATATATATATATATATATATATATATATATATATATACGATGAGTCTCAATTTCTGTTGAGACATTCAGATGGTAGAGTCAGAATTTGCCGTAAACAGAATGAGAACATGGATCCATCATGCCTTGTTACCACTGTGCAGGCTGGCGGTGGTGGTGTAATGGTGTGGGGGATGTTTTCTTGGCACACTGATGGCTGAGTTCACTGTACTAAAATGGCCCCCACAGTCACCAGATCTCAACCCAATAGAGCATCTTTGGGATGTGGTGGAATGGGAGGCTTCGTGCCCTGGATGTGCATCCCATAAATCTCCATCAACTGCAAGATGCTTTCCTATCAATATGGGCCAACATTTATAAAGAATGCTTTCAGCACCTTGTTGAATCAATGCCACGTAGAATTAAGGCGGTTCTGATAGCGCTTTTTACAATATAGATTGTTTCAAAGCAGCTTTACAGTGATCATAGAAAATGAATGGAAGAGAGATTGTTTTGGCTATACATCAACTTTAGAAAAAAGTTATTGTCCAGCTACATTTTTGACTGATTTATTTCCTTTAAAAGAAATCAGTAGATATTTGCTTTGGGGCCACTCACACAATGCCATTTTTAACCAAACTAGAAAACTCTCAATGCGTTCCGGACGGTCATCTGCACGGCAACAGCGCCTGGTGGCTAGAGAACGCGAAACTGAAAATGGGTTTTGAAATAGTTTTGAAACGATTCCTGCTTGGTGTAAACTTGAACTTGAAAAATAAAAAACTGTGAATCTGTAAGAAAGGTGACGGCATGCAAATGAGCATTACGTGTTTAGTCTATAGGCATGCGTGTTTGAATACATGTGTGCAGATGCATACTTTCTCTTTAAAAAATGACTGCCAAATTACTTGTCTGGTATGCATAATACATTGTTTTTTAAGTTGTTTCTGGTCATTTTGATAACATTTTCATCTGTGCAGAGGTAAAGTGAAGTGAAGGAGGCCCTCACAGGGGAACATCTGGTTGACACTCTGCTGACACTTCAGGGCTGTGTTGTGGTCGTGTCTAGACATAGGCCCACCATCTGATCTGGATACGGCCCGGATCCGGCTGACTGCAGTAAACCTCAGGATAAACAAAGAGACTAAATAGTGTAGATGCCATTCTTCTTATGATGTAACCGGTACATTGGGTGTTATAGGAAGTGTTCCTGGTTCCGGCTGACCTAGTTAATGCAGCCTAACAATCATTTGACTGATTTGAATAATAGAAATTGATAATGTTGTGTATGCCATAATAAAGAGAAGCTTTAGTCTAGATTTAAGAGTATCTGCTTCCTAAACAATGCTGGGAAGATTGTTCCAGAGTTAAGGTGCTAAATAGGAAAAGGATCAACCAACAGCAGTTGATTTGGATATTTTAGGTATCATCAACTGAGAGTTTTGAGATCATAATAGACGTGAAGGACTAAAACGTAGTGGGGACCTAAACCATTTAGTGCTTTGTAATAAATTACCAATATTTTAAAATATATGCAATGTTTAATAGCGAGCCAATGCAGTGTTGACAGAACTAGGCTAAAATGGTCATACTTCCTGGTTCTAGTAAGAACTCAAGCTGCTGCATTTTGGACCAGCTGGAGTTTGTTTATTAAGCAAGCTGGGCAACCACCCAGTAGAGCATTACAAAAATCTAGCCTTGAGCTCATGAACTAACTGTTCAGCATTTTGCATTGAGAGCATATTTTGTGATTTAGATATATTTTTTAGATGGAAGAATGCGTGTTTACAGATGCTAAAAATGTGGCTTTCAAATAAAAGACTGGTATCAAAGAGCACTGATGATGAGGACTTGACAGAGCATTCATCAAGTGTTAGACAGTATTCAGTAACTATGTGCATAGGTTTCTCTTTTTCTACCAAGACAATTAAGGAAAAGTTCCACTGCACAGACAGAATGACAACAATAAGGCACTAATAATAAATCAAGGGAATACATTTTTTTTTTAAATACAACATTTTAAACATAAATCTTAATTTACTCATTGAACACTATGCCAAAAACGTTTTATAAATGTCTTAAATGTTTGCATGATATTTTCATGTTTTATAGAATTTATTTATTTTTACTGATAAAGTTTGTTTACAAGCTGTTAGAATTAATAAAATATAATTAAATTTAAATAAATTTAAACAAAACTACCCTAAAAGGTTCTATATATGAAACAGCTGACAGAATGGAACCCTTTAAACTTCTAGAACCTTTTCTTCTAAGAGTGATTGGTTGTGAACGATTACCATATTGACATTAGTATCTATATTCATATTCACATTTTTACTGATGCACGTCCATATTATTTACCTGAGTTCAAAGAGAACAACTATACATATGTAAATATCTAACGAAAAATGGTAGTTGTTCGGGGGTTAATATGTTTTTGAAATTTATGTAACTTAGACAAAAAAGCGTTTGACGTGCTGCCGTGTGTCCTCCACCCACGCAGACAAACACAAGCATGTCATCATGAACACAGATCACACACGGCCCTACCTTTTGACTGTTGACCTGACTTCTTTACTTCACAATCTGTGACCCAAAATCATATTTTACAATTTCTGTTACTAACAATTGCCCATCATCAATCAATTATATTTAATCAGTACAGGATATGCTTTGGATGTGTGTCATGAGCCCACAGGGACCAAGGGGGTCAATGTTTGGTAGGTTTTTATGGCCCAGTTTTATCCATTGAACAAATTCTGACGAAATATATGATATATTTTATTATATTCCAGTAGATATGTTAGCATTGTCTGATACAGTAACAGACCTCATAAAAGCATAAAACATACATAAAAATAAAGCTTCCAAAAGGTTTTTCATAGAAGAAAAAAAGTTCCATTAAACGGTTCTTAAAAGATCCTTTTTTTATTCATATAAGGAACATTTTAAACAATATTCGATAAATAATTGAATTTACTTTCCACTATAAAAAAACTTTTGTGCAATGGAAAGGTTCTATAAATGTAGAAAGTTCTTCATGAAACCATTGATGCCAATAAAGAACTGTTATTTACATACATATTTTACTATACATTATTTTTACATTTGCAAAATGTTGGATATTTTGTGCACTTGCAGATTTATGTAATATTCATTTTAGCAGTAGTGAGATAAAAACGAAACAGGGTAAGCTGGTGAAACAGACCCTGTCCGTGATTTGTTGTATATTAAACAGTCATTTTATTGTCAGTTTGCAAACACAATGCACATGGCAATAAAAAAAAACTGCCTGGAAACTGGGCTATAAATACTAATAACAGTTTTTTTTTTTTTTTTTTTTTCATTAAGCAAGTATCGGTACATTAATAACAAGAGAATATAACAAAGAAAGAAGGCAATGTGGCCTTGAGAGAAATGAGTTTAATATGCGATAGGAAAGGTTTTTATGAGTATGGATATAATTCAAAACAAAAACATGGACTATATCTCTTCCTGCTCTGTTTCCTTCCTGAAGCCAAAAACACTCCCACCTTCTGTTTTTCACCTTCCCATTTATTCCTCCCATAATAATCTGTAATGTGTGGATCACGTACACTACTTTTTATTAAGTTAGTTTTACAGAAATATACATTAGTTCAAGGCCTAAAAAGCGTGCAAAACAAAGCAAAGCAATAAATACATCTTTCTTTACTTCATTATTGTTATCAATGTTAAAAAATGTTTTGGAAAAATACTTCCAAAGTCAAAGTCCAGAGTATAGGAGGATGCTGTTGCACTATTATAACATGTATTAATATAAGGTATAAATAAAAAATATATTTATTTATCTATCTTTATACCAGATTGTGCTCTTATTCTGATTTCATATTATAATATTGTAATTACTTAATTCTCATTCTTTTTCCTATTTTTGTATGCACAACACTGTAATGTTCAATATTTGCATTTGAACAACAGTGCATGTATAATGTTATAAAAATAATAGTCATGTCAAATAGATTAATCGCAATTAAATACATCCAACATAAACACACATATATTTTTATTTATTTATTTTTTTCCTGATCAGCGATATTGTGCTTGACCAGTTTCAAATGCTATGAGTTTCCTTTTTCATGACAATCTTTATTTGCATAATGTAAATGTAAAACAAATGCAGTCTTAATTACATTAAACATGCCTCAGCTAATGATAAAAAAACCTTGCTGTTATCGCATGGTTAAATTAATGCAGTAAATATAAAATTAAAGCAGCTCAGACAGATTGCACAACACGATTAGTTTTTAGTAATGCAAGCCTCTCGTGGTGTGTGACTGTGTGTGATTGTGTTTATATATGCAAAATGTCTTGTAAGGGATCAGAGATCAGCATGTGAATTTGCATTCACTGTAGAAACATCACTCCAGCAGTTCTTTTTGTTTTCATTTTCCTATTTGTAACCTGAAATTAGGTCAGATGGGCCACATGAGCCATGGGAAGCGTGGATGGTGGACGGCAAGATTAATGACTTGTGTTTATCTGTGCCTTTATAACTTTACACTTGTTGTAGTACAAGTCTGACTCACATTCTCTAGTTCTGCAGTTTTGATCTGAACATGTGGACTGACCCGTAACGGAGTTCTGACAGAGTTCTGTGTGAATGAGGAAACATACACACCTTACACAGAACAACAGGTGGTGAAGGAGCATTCCTGTCATGATGACTTCTTAAAATATCAACAGGCGCTACACAGAACAGGATGAGTATTTGAGGTGAAGATAGACAGACATTCATTAATAAGGAAGCATTCCTTCCCTATTAAATTCCTTCTGAGATATTTACAAAGCTAAGCCAGCACAAAATGTTATATACAGTGGGTACAGAAAGTATTCAGACCTCCTTAAATTGTTCACTCTTTGTTATATTGCAGGCATTTGGTTGAATCATTTAAGTTAAAAAAAAATCTCATTATTGTACACACAGAACCCTATATTGACAGAAAAACACAATTGTTTTGATTTTTGCAGATTTATTAAAAAAGAAAAACTGAAATATCACATGGTCCTAAGTATTCAGACCATGATTCTTTTTGGGAAAGATGCAACACGTTTTTCACATCTGGATTTGGGGATCCTCTGCTATTCCTCTTTCTAAGATCCTCTCCAGTTCTGTCAGGTTGGATGGTAAATGTTGGTGGACAGCCATTTTCAGGTCTCTCCAGAGATGCTCAATTGGGCTTAAGCTGTGTATTTTAGCTGCATGTGCTTAGGGTCATTGTCTTGAAGGAAGGTGAACCTTCAGCCCAGTCTGAGGTCTTGAGCACTCTGGAGAAGGTTTCGATCCAGGATATCCGTGTACTTGGCCGCATTCATCTTTCCCTCGATTGCATCCAGTCATCTTGTCCCTGCAGCTGACAATCTCCCATAGCATGATGCTGCCACCACCATGCTTCACTGTTAGGACTGTGTTGGACAAGTGCTCACCATTTAGAGTCCTTCAGGTGTTATTTTTTTAGCAAACTTTCATGTGTCTTCCACTGAGGAGAGGCTTCAGTCGGGCCACTCTGCCATAAAGCCCGACTGGTGGAGGACTGCAGTGATGGTTGACTTTCTACAACTTTCTTCCATCTCCCAACTGCATCTCTGGAGCTCATCCACAGTGATCTTTGGGTTCTTCTCTCAGTTTGCCCGGACGGCCAGCTCTAAGAAGGGTTCCGGTCGTCCCAAACATCTTCCACTTAAGGATTATGGAGGCCACTGTGTTCTTAGGAACCTTAAGTGCAGCAGAACTTTTTTTCCACCTTGGCCAGATCTGTGCATTGCCACAATTCTGTCTCTGAGCTCCTCAGGCAGTTCCTTTGACCTCATGATTCTCATTTGCTCTGACATGCACTGTGAGCTGTAAGGTCTTATATAGACAGGTGTGTGGCTTTCCTAATCAAGTCCAATCAGTATAATCAAACACAGCTGGACTCAAATGAAGGTGTAGAACCATCTCAAGGATGATCAGAAGAAATGGACAGCACCTGAGTTAAATATATGAGTGTCACAGCAAAGGGTTTGAATACTTAGGACCATGTGATATTTCAGTTTTTCTTTTTTAATTAATCAGCAAAACTGTCAACAATTCTGTGTTTTCTGTCAATATGGGGTGCTGTGTGTACATTAATGAGAAAAAAATGAACTTGAAAATGATTTAAGCAAATGGCTGCATTATAACAAAGTGAAAATTTTAGATTATTTTGAATACTTTCCATACCCACTGTATGCATGTATGTTGTATGTGCATATATATATATATATATATATATATATATATATATATATATATATATATATATATATATATATATATATGGGCTTGTGCAGTTTATGGCAATATTTTCAGATTTTCATAGAAATTGATTTTAAGGATTTTTTCCCCCTTATTTTTGTACAATAAACAGCCATTGGGTCTTGAACTAGAAATTACTTAAATTAAGAAATTTATTAAGATTTCATGTATATTTAAGAATGTATAAAATCTTTATTAAATAATTAAGGAGTAACATCTTTCAAGCAGACTCGCTTAATTTTAAGGAAATAGGAATCATAAACTCTGTTTATAGCTTTCAAGGGTAAATTACATTTCACAATATCGCAATATTGTTTATTTACACAAGTACACGCGAGCACAATTCACCTATTTTTTTTATAGTTTCCTATAGTTTCCACCTAGTTTTATAGTTTCCTTATTTTGCAAACACCAATGACCCTCAATCTTGATTCTGCTGTGAAAAGGCTTATGGGATTGTTTCATGTTTTGACCAGAAAGCGGTTGGTTCGCGCACCTTCCTGTAAGTCACTTTGAAGGACCCTTCAGAATGATATGCTGTGTGTGCTGTTCTGTTAAAAAAAAAAAAATCCCACTTAAAAAGCCCTGAATAGACTTTCCAACAGTCGTCTGGATCACGGCCTGTGTATACTTAAGCGTACGTGTGAGTGTGGTGTGTTTAATGTTTTTATTCAACACAAGCTACTAGGCATTTCAGAGGCTAGAGCAAAATGTAGGTCAACTCCTCCCATTCTGGCCGTCACCTCCTCTGCGAACGCAGAACCTCAAGTGAACCCACTCGTCATGGCAACGAGAGGGCAGCCAGTCATAACGCAGCTCAAAATAAGGGGCGTGGTCAAAACGAGCAGCAGACATGGGTATTCTGATTGGTTCTGTGTTCTATCTCCTTTTCTTTCGTTCCTCCCTTCTCCGTTCTGTTCCAGTGAACTTGAATCATTTTTCTAGGAATCCTTCAGTGCCTCGCTGCAATTTAAGGCGTAGCACATGTCTCGCTTTTCTGTGAAAATGTCTCAAGCACTTGTTATCTTGTCATCTGCCTTGCTCGGCACAGTGTTGACACTTATTTGCTCTAAAATATTTTCTCCTCATACAGCAAAACTATTTATTTACAGCCAAAATTTGGTGGCGTTTGTTGTGAACATTGTGAACAGCTTAAATAAAATTGTCAAATGTATTTTGTTTAAATCTTCAAATGTATATGGCACAAAACCTCAATCAAGGGGCAAGAAAATACATTTACAGTTTTGGATGCATCAGGGACAAATAAATATGAATACATTAGGATAAAAAAATGATAGAAATGGCCCAAAATATACACTAAAATAAACCTAAAATATATATGTGTAAATACTAAATATATGCTTAAAAACATCAGCAATATATTGTATATTTTAAAAGATAGACACACACCCTTTGAGCATTGGTGATTAACTATAGCAAATATAAACACACACACACACACACACACATACATATATATATCACAGTTTTTTTTTAAAGAGTGAAGGACAGAAAGTAACAGACGCAGGGCGCATGACATGGAAGAAGGGATAAGGGATGGGTGGATGTTTTCCGGTGTTCTGGATGGAATGTGAAAGCTGGCATTTTAGGAGAGGCCCAGCTGGTCATGTCAGACAGCCTTCGCTTTATGAGTCTCGTGTCTTCATCGCACATCTGTCTTCATATGCTTGTCTTACAGTTACAGCTATTATAATTCTTTTTTTTTAAACTGATATTTTAAACATGTAGGAAGCATTAATGCGAGTTGAAACCATTTAGACCACATAAAACACACGGCCCATATGGCCAGTACAGCAAGAACTCTGAAATGAAGCACTGAAGGGGAAGGTATGTACTGGAAAACCACATATTTTTTTCCTCTAGCTGAAATGTGCAATGAATGGAATCTGGGTTTTATTTTTCTTTATAAAGCAGATGTATTGCATATATATTGGTCAGGTTTGACGACCCTTGTAGGAAAACCTATTGGCAAACACTGCAAGTAATTTGGCCAAATGCAGACCTTTGGGTAGTTTGAGGATTCTGAGCTATGCTTATGTTCACCGCAGGCTTGGCGATAGAGCATCTCTCTCACGCTCTCTGTCTCTTTCATCACTGCCTGCATTTTACAGATTTTTTTAAGAGTCCAACTCATATCCTGTGGAGATTTGTAAAAAAAAAAAAAAGGGGGGGGGGGGGGGGGGATTGGCAATAGAGCACATGAAGAAATAGTTAAGGCTTAAGGAAATAGTTAAGGCTAAGGGAAACTGTAGGCTTTGTGTTTGCAACATTTTCATTCCAGCTTGTGCAACTCTTGATGAAAAACTCTTCATGCCAAAGAACAGCTTTTGTCTAATGATCTAGCCAGATATTATGACTCACGACAGGTGTTGTCAGGTGATGAAAGACCCGACATGACATATCGCCGTATGACCAGCTAAAAACAAAGGACTAGTAAAAAAGAAAAGCTTAAGACCATGGACTTAAGATGCCTATTTGCCTGTCGATCAATATCCATACCCACTGTGCTAAAACTGGGGTTTAAACTTTGCCTTCAATATCCACTGTGCTAAAACTGGGGTTTAAGCTTTGCCTTCCATATCCACTGTGCTAAAACTGGGGTTCAAACTTTGCCTTCCATATCCACTGTGCTAAAACTGGGGTTTAAACTTTGCCTTCCATATCCACTGTGCTAAAACTGGGGTTCAAACTTTGCCTTCCATATCCACTGTGCTAAAACTGGGGTTTAAACTTTGCCTTCCATATCCACTGTGCTAAAACTGGGGTTTAAGCTTTGCCTTCCATATCCACTGTGCTAAAACTGGGGTTCAAACTTTGCCTTCCATATCCACTGTGCTAAAACTGGGGTTCAAACTTTGCCTTCAATATCCACTGTGCTAAAACTGGGGTTCAAACTTTGCCTTCCATATCCACTGTGCTAAAACTGAGGTTCAAACTTTGCCTTCCATATCCACTGTGCTAAAACTGGGGTTTAAACTTTGCCTTCCATATCCACTGTGCTAAAACTGGGGTTCAAACTTTGCCTTCCATATCCACTGTGCTAAAACTGGGGTTCA
Organism: Pseudorasbora parva; assembly: GCF_024679245.1. Taxonomy (NCBI): domain Eukaryota; kingdom Metazoa; phylum Chordata; class Actinopteri; order Cypriniformes; family Gobionidae; genus Pseudorasbora; species Pseudorasbora parva. The sequence goes on along the minus strand of NC_090173.1, from coordinate 46,406,054 downwards.
AACTTTGCCTTCCATATCCACTGTGCTAAAACTGGGGTTTAAACTTTGCCTTCCATATCCACTGTGCTAAAACTGGGGTTCAAACTTTGCCTTCAATATCCACTGTGCTAAAACTGGGGTTTAAGCTTTGCCTTCCATATCCACTGTGCTAAAACTGGGGTTTAAGCTTTGCCTTCCATATCCACTGTGCTAAAACTGGGGTTCAAACTTTGCCTTTCATATCCACTGTGCTAAAACTGGGGTTTAAGCTTTGCCTTCCATATCCACTGTGCTAAAACTGGGGTTTAAACATTGCCTTCAATATCCACTGTGCTAAAACTGGGGTTTAAACTTTGCCTTCAATATCCACTGTGCTAAAACTGGGGTTTAAACTTTGCCTTCCATATCCACTGTGCTAAAACTGGGGTTTAAACTTTGCCTTCCATATCCACTGTGCTAAAACTGGGGTTTAAACTTTGCCTTCAATATCCACTGTGCTAAAACTGGGGTTTAAACTTTGCCTTCCATATCCACTGTGCTAAAACTGGGGTTTAAACTTTGCCTTCCATATCCACTGTGCTAAAACTGGGGTTTAAACTTTGCCTTCCATATCCACTGTGCTAAAACTGGGGTTTAAACTTTGCCTTCCATATCCACTGTGCTAAAACTGGGGTTCAAACTTTGCCTTCCATATCCACTGTGCTAAAACTGGGGTTCAAACTTTGCCTTCCATATCCACTGTGCTAAAACTGGGGTTTAAGCTTTGCCTTCAATATCCACTGTGCTAAAACTGGGGTTTAAACTTTGCCTTCCATATCCACTGTGCTAAAACTGGGGTTTAAACTTTGCCTTCCATATCCACTGTGCTAAAACTGGGGTTCAAACTTTGCCTTCCATATCCACTGTGCTAAAACTGGGGTTTAAACTTTGCCTTCAATATCCACTGTGCTAAAACTGGGGTTTAAACTTTGCCTTCCATATCCACTGTGCTAAAACTGGGGTTTAAACTTTGCCTTCCATATCCACTGTGCTAAAACTGGGGTTCAAACTTTGCCTTCCATATCCACTGTGCTAAAACTGGGGTTTAAACTTTGCCTTCCATATCCACTGTGCTAAAACTGGGGTTCAAACTTTGCCTTCCATATCCACTGTGCTAAAACTGGGGTTTAAGCTTTGCCTTCCATATCCACTGTGCTAAAACTGGGGTTTAAGCTTTGCCTTCCATATCCACTGTGCTAAAACTGGGGTTTAAACTTTGCCTTCCATATCCACTGTGCTAAAACTGGGGTTCAAACTTTGCCTTCCATATCCACTGTGCTAAAACTGGGGTTTAAGCTTTGCCTTCCATATCCACTGTGCTAAAACTGGGGTTTAAGCTTTGCCTTCCATATCCACTGTGCTAAAACTGGGGTTTAAACTTTGCCTTCCATATCCACTGTGCTAAAACTGGGGTTCAAACTTTGCCTTCCATATCCACTGTGCTAAAACTGGGGTTTAAGCTTTGCCTTCCATATCCACTGTGCTAAAACTGGGGTTTAAGCTTTGCCTTCCATATCCACTGTGCTAAAACTGGGGTTTAAACTTTGCCTTCCATATCCACTGTGCTAAAACTGGGGTTCAAACTTTGCCTTCCATATCCACTGTGCTAAAACTGGGGTTCAAACTTTGCCTTCCATATCCACTGTGCTAAAACTGGGGTTCAAACTTTGCCTTCCATATCCACTGTGCTAAAACTGGGGTTCAAACTTTGCCTTCCATATCCACTGTGCTAAAACTGGGGTTTAAACTTTGCCTTCCATATCCACTGTGCTAAAACTGGGGTTTAAACTTTGCCTTCCATATCCACTGTGCTAAAACTGGGGTTCAAACTTTGCCTTCCATATCCACTGTGCTAAAACTGGGGTTCAAACTTTGCCTTCCATATCCACTGTGCTAAAACTGGGGTTTAAACTTTGCCTTCCATATCCACTGTGCTAAAACTGGGGTTTAAACTTTGCCTTCCATATCCACTGTGCTAAAACTGGGGTTCAAACTTTGCCTTCCATATCCACTGTGCTAAAACTGGGGTTTAAACTTTGCCTTCAATATCCACTGTGCTAAAACTGGGGTTCAAACTTTGCCTTCCATATCCACTGTGCTAAAACTGGGGTTTAAGCTTTGCCTTCCATATCCACTGTGCTAAAACTGGGGTTTAAACTTTGCCTTCAATATCCACTGTGCTAAAACTGGGGTTCAAACTTTGCTTTAAAAGAAAGTCCATTGAATCATTTGGGGCATACATGCAAAAGTCATATAATTATTTCTGAAGGATCCTGCGAAACTGAAGACAGGACTAATGATGCTGACGCTTTGATCATTTAAAATATATTGATATAGAAATCAGTTATTTTAAATAAAACCTTACTGAACTCAAACTTTTGAATGATAGTGTTTTCTGTTCAGTAGAGATCGTATTATAAATCATATTCTTTACTGGCTTATATTAATCCTACAGCTGTCACAGAGTTAATGTTAATGTTAAGATCCACAGGATGACATTTCACACAGGTCAAAGGTCAATCACTGCAAAACGTTAGCTTGGCATAAAAGGATTCAAATGGGCAGCACCTGCTTATAAAGAGAAAGCGATGAGAGGCTCAGGCAGCAGACTAAACAAGTGGAACTTCCTTTATAGGTGAAAGGGCAAATAACAAGCATTTTTGCAGAGCCACATGAGCCGGAGATGTTTTGCTTGTACAGAACTGGTTCCATCTGTCAACATTTTCTGAGAACATCGTTCTAATTAATGACCACAACCATTAGATTGTACATTCCCAGAGAGAAACTATCTAGACATGGATCTATTCTTAGAACAGCCCAAATCCTTCCATATCTGCATGTAACATCTGTTTAAAATCAATGAAGCTCTAAAAACATACTGTAGAATTTGACTCAAAACATATGCATTTATATTGCAACATCCAACACCACTTGTTTTATTCAAGATAGCTTCGTTGATGCCAAGCAACAAACACAAGATTAAAAACTAATTAGATAATTGTATAGTGCAAAATTTGTACTGTGGGCTTGCCAACATCTCAACAATGTTAAGTAACAAACACAACACGCAACATTACAGTGAAATATTAAATATGATTATCATCTAAACACTTTTACAGTCCTAGTCGAGTAATCAGTCAAAACTTGCTCTGATACTTAAGATTTTATTTTTCAAATAAATGTTGTTCTTTTGAACTTTATATTCAATGCATCCCGGGCTTTTATGAAATGTATTATAAAAATGTATTATGATTGCTGCATTTTTTCTGTTTTAAATTACTATTTTAAAGACCACCCAAAAGACTCTGTGCAGGCCAGTCAAGTTCCTCCACACCATACTGAGCTTTTTACACTGTTAAAGACTTGGATTCCCATCCTAAACATAGACAAAGTTTCAAAAACTAATGTTCCACTCGTCCGTGAACACTTGTGTCACGCCGCGCTCTTTATTCCTATGGGTGACGTCGAGCGACTTCACCGCTTCAGCACAGCATTCCAGGAAGGCAGCGCTGCATTTGAACCGATTTGAACGCAGAAATGACGAGAAGCTTCACAACATCGCTTCAGTCGCGTCGCAAAAGTGGATCTCTACGGTCACTGCTGTCAGGACTTCACAAAATCAACACCAAAGAAGTGTGTTTTTGACGGAACGGTCCCAGCGATAAAGGTTCGGTCCTGCTTTGGAAGCAGCCGGTGAGAAACTGCTTCAAATGTCTGTGCTGTTGGCTATCGTAGCATGAGTAAACATCAGTAAACGACACGATCGTGTATAACGTTAGTTAATTTATCAATGGAGCATGCGATCTATGGTGTGGGTTTAAATACATTTGTTTAGCTGACCACTATAGGTGTCTGTTTGTTTATTGTAAAACCACCTAAACATAAACCTAGCGTTCTCACAAAGCATGCTTCGTCATTCAAATGCGCTAAGGCCATCCTTAAAAATATTCTTGTTTGCCGTAACCCGACCGACCCTGTCAATTTAGGGCCGACTCAATTTTTTATTTTTTTTTCCTTTTAGTCCGACCGACTTGCCGGTTGTAAATTGGCTTTAAGACCGACCAATTTCTTTTTTTACTTTTCAAACAACTAATACAACAGTAATAAAATAATATGAATTATATTTTAGTAAGTATTATAAATGTATAAATTGCCTGGGCCATGCAAACGAAGGCTACGTTCTTTCTTTTATAGAAAAACCCGTGACGTCATCTATGTTTACACTATGGTTAACGGATGTCACACTATGGCCTGCACGTGCGTTCGTTTCGGCTCGGCTCGGCTCATACTCTCATTCACTGTAACGTTAGACTGTTAAAGCCCTGTCGGAGATTTCGCCGTGTGACAGGAGTCAGGACCATGGACACGTTACACACACCGGGCAAGTGCACTGCAGAAGGGAGGGCTTAGTTTGAGCCCCTGCCCTTTTTGAAAATGAATCAAAAGTGCCGCTCTCAACATTTATCATTACTATATTGTGGCGAATAAAACAGATTTTGAATTATAATTAATATAACAACGTGTACAAAACAGTAACAAATGGCGGAAAAGCCGTTTATCTTGTCTCTGTCAGTCTGAAATGTCGTTGTCATAACGCGTTGCTATGGGTAGCGTGTGTTCTGCTCGACCCCAGCGCGTGGTGGGAGCGGCGGCACTGGTTGTAACTTGAAAAATAATGCTTTATGTATGGTTCTGTCGATGGATACACGTGCACTACAACAGCGATAATAAAAGAAAACATGGGCAAAACGGTCTATATTTGTTAACTGTGTTCAATGCATGCGAGTGCTGCCGTATGACCAGTCATTTTCGCCATCATCACTCAGTATATTCGCCAGAAGACGCGAATGAGAACGCTCTGCAGTGAGAGAAGATCTGTCTCTTTGCGCAGCGCGCGCACGTCTCACAGCGCACAAATATTGAGTTCTTTCAAGTCTTGCGTTTGAACGGATAAACTCACACAAAAAGTATGTCAACATGTCGATCTTGATGAGTATCCATCAGACAGTCTATATCCCTTAAGAGAACTTTATACAGTTGAGAAAGACGATGCATATCTCTGTATTAGGTCTTAAAGGGGCAGTAGCCTTTACTGCTGTCTGTCAAACAAAAGATAAGGACTCACTCACTGCTCTTGATTGAATAGCTGGTTATAGCTACTTAATTAATTGAATTCATAAAAACAACTTTTTGCTTTTTAATATTCAAATGCACTAGTCTATATCACCAGATGCGTTGGTCTGGAAAGAAGTGCAAGCCACTTCAGAGACACAGATAGTTGCGTGTTCTGAGTTAACACAATCGAGCATAAAAATAAGAAACATATCACGGGAAAATACTAAAACGGGAAGACAGCAGGAAAAGAGCTAAAATACGTGAGAAACCCGGAAATAAAGGGAGGGTTGACAGCTTTGAGTCAATGACAGCTAGCTGGTGGTTGGACCCTTTTCTTAAAGAATGCACCTGAAATTTATGCAATAAACATGTTTTTGACAAATATTTCAATTTGTTTGTTGTCTATATAGCCTGCAATTAGCCTACACGCCCGAAGGCACGGCTTGAAGACCCAGTCAGTGATGTCACGATATGCCAATTTGTTTAAATTCATACCTACGTAATTACCATCACCAAAAATGTACATTTTTTTTTGTATTAAAATTTGAAAAAAAAAAATATAGACCTACCTACCGACCCTTTTTTTAAAAAATTTTACTGTTACTGCAAACCAAAATATTTTTAAGGATGGCCTAACGGTTACTCCATTGTTGTTCTATGTATAACGTTACACTAGTCTGACGTGCAAAACCGTTTTGCTTGCTACACTCAAAAAAAATGAACTTATGATGCTGTTCACTTTATTTAAGCAATTCATATTGATTTAACACCATTATATCAGGTTTCTGGTTCAAATGTAATTGATTCATGTTAAACTGACTTAAAACCGTTACTCTTTGATATAACTTGATGTGTTTATTTTGAAATAACATGATTCAATCAAGTAAGCCGAACAAACAGGACTTTCACTTCCCATCATGCTTTGCAAATGGGCTGAATTTGGAGAGTAAACGTTTAAATTAAGTGCTATTTATGCTATAAATGCTATGCATTTCTAACAAGATTAGAAAATGGAGAGACTTTTTAATGTTTAATGTTTTGTTGGTATTTAAAAGTTTGTGTTATGTTAGTGTTTTTGGACGTTACCATTGTGGTGAAGTGTAGAGCATGTGCTTGGGCTGAGGATCTGCTATTAACAATTAAAGTTGTTTTAATAATAAAAAACAACTACTTTGGCCATGCCATGGATGTACACAATCTTGTAATGTAAAAGGTTTTCTAAATGTTGTAAAAAATAGCATTTCACTAAATAAAAATAATTAATTAAACTGGATTACTTATTTTGTTTTTTATATTCATTTCAGAGTAATCAAATGTAATAGTTTTGGACAAAATTAAGAATGTTAACCTGATTTAATTTATCTGTTCATGTTAAATGAACACAAATATTTCAAGCTGGTTGAACATCATCCATTGTTGTTAAGATAATGTGGTGTAATCACGTGGAACCACTGTCCACGATTAAATCATGTTCAACAAATGTGCTGTTTAGTCGCATACAATAGTCCATAAACCGAATCATGTCCTCATAAACTGCGAGTAAACACACACAAGTGACAGAGACGGACGTCCTGCTGTTGCTGTTTCTCCTGTTCAATTTATTTCTGCCTCCGGATCTGATTCTGGATCATTATCTGTATTAGTTGAATCTGATTGATATAGCCATGGTATATTTAGGGTAGCGTTTTCTTCTCCACGCTTGAGGATGTCACCACTTTGTGCGCACTCGTCATTCTTTAGCTCCGCCCACACGATACGCCTCCAGACGCTCGTTTTTTTCAGGAAAGACTCGGTACAGCCTATATTTCTTTAAAATATAATAAAACTAAAGACTTTTTGGAGATATGAAGGATGCAATACTACTCTATAGGCACTCAAGATTGACATGAGATTGACTGAAACTGAGTGTTTCACCCCCCCCTTTAAGAGTTCCTGTCATTGGAAACAAGGGGTTTGCATTGCACTTGGGGATGTAAGGCTTGGCTGCAGCTGCTTGGCCATGGAAACCCATTCCATGAAGCTCTCTACACACTGTTCTTGAGCTAATCTGAAGGCCACATGAAGTTTGGAGGTCTGTAGCTGTTGACTCTGCAGAAAGTTAGCGACTTCTACGCACTGTATGCCTCAGCATGTGCTGACCCCGCTCTGTGATTTTACGTGGCCTACCACTTCATGGCTGAGTTGCTGTTGTACCCAATTGCTTCCACTTTGTTATAATACCACTAACAGTTGACCGTGGAATATTTAGTAGTGAGGAAATTTTTATGAATGGACTTATTGCACAGGTGGCAACCAATCACGGTAGTGTTGTCACGATACCAAAATTATGACTTCGATACGATATCAGACTAAAATATCGATATATCGATACTAAATCGATACCACAGTAAAAAAATAAATAAATAAATAAGATAAGATGCTTAATATGACAACAGAACTTATTATTCATTGTTATTTTTTACTAAAAATTCATGTGGCCAGCATGTTCCTTAGGGTTGGGCATCATTTTGATTTGAACAATTATTGATCAATTGATCAATTACTATTAAAATTATCTCACAAATTTTTGCCATCTCAATGTATTTTTTACAATGGGGTAATTGTGTTGCAGTAGCTTACACACAGCACAAGAAAGCTTGATTTCGAATGGTAAATTGAATTTAAAAAGACGAGTAAAAAATAATAAAATAAGAACAAATAAACAGATTACAAACAATAGCACAAATAAATGCAATAGAATAGAAGATAAAAATTAAATAGACTGCTTTATTTTTTCAGGTAGGTCTAACATTCAGATAAGAAACTGAATTAAAAAAAATGCATAGTAATTACATTTAAAACAACATTGGATAATGTTCTTTGTAAAAAATTCAATAGCGTACAGATGAAAATATTAAAGTTACACAAGTTGATCAGTCAAGAGCAGTGTGATCGTTTGTCTTTTTGTAGTTTGAATAACAAATGACTGCGGTCCCTTTAAGACTAACAGACGCATGGATCTTAAACACTGTTCCTGTTACTCGTTCTTCCTGAACGGTTTGCGACTGTGTTTACGTTAATACTCTTCCAGATGTGCACTGATAATTCTTTGAGTGTATTTGACCAATAATATGCTGGAAAAGGAAGCAAATTTTTGCACTTGTATCATGTCAGAGGCGGCTTTATTAGGGTAGGCTATGTGTGTGCGCTTCAGATGTGGAGCACGAAATCTGCGGGGATTAGTAGAATTAATTTATGTGCAATCCCGCGCGAAATTCAGACCGATCACACACTAACACTAACACACTGTCATGAGGAAAAAGTTCAGCAGAACGCGCGTTCGCCGTGCTCAGAGGTTAACCGGGCTGAGTGAGAATATGCCGGTGTGTGTCAGCTCGCTTTCAGTCGGAGAGGAGAGCGCAGCTAATATCGATACTGTAAAAACTGAGAATCGTATTGTTTCAGATATTCCAGTATCGATATATATCGAAATATCGATATTTTTGACAACACTAAATCACGGTACCTCGCTTGAATTCACTGAGCTCCCGAGAGCGTAAGAGCATCTGCATGCCTAGGTGCTTATTCTTATACAACTGTGGCCATGGAAGTTACTGGAACACCTGAATTCAATGATTTGGAGAGGTGTCCCAATACTTTTGGCATATTAATGCATATTACAATATGATGATGAACAATATGCCTTTCTTCACTGACGTTGTTTCTAAAGATACTGATTTTTAGAAGGCAAACTGCAATAGCGAACAGGAACATGGTTTGTGTAACTGTGTCGGCTGTTTGATAACGTAGTCAAGCAAAAGGTTAATCACTGTTATGTGTCTGACATTGCAGAGTGTAGGAAACTTTAAATACCTTTTCTTTATTATTAGAGTAACAAGCTTTATCAAATGGTTGTATATTATTACTTACATAATGTTAAGGCCGTAACCATGTCTTGAACATTTTGGGGGACCAAAATTTTCATCTTGTTTTGGGGAATTTAAAAAAAAAACTTTTTAAAGGAATGAATATAATTGGACCCACTTTAAATTAGGTGGCCTTACTATGAACTAACATTTTCATTAATAGTTTGATACAATCCACTTATTGTGTACATACACGTTTTAATATTATACTTATATTTTTGAAAATACCCGCATGTAATTACATATGTAACTTCTGTAGTTGCATTTATAATTACACTGTTGTTACACGGTTACATTTATAATTACACTTCCCTTATACCTAACTTTACCCTCAAACCCATACCACCACACCTGTGTCCCTAACCTACCCATATCCCACCTCAATATCAGCAAAAGTGTTTGGCAAGTATATCAGATGACTATATATGTGAATATATATTTTTGCCAATGTTGAGTAGTTTGCGTCACTGGACACTGAAATTCGGGGTAATACTCAGAACTTTGAGGAAATAATTAAATGTGACTGAGCTTTCCTAAGGTGCTTTTTGTATTTCATTTATCAATATAATTCCACAGAATCATGAATCTTTCAGCTCTGCGTCTTTGTTTACATGGCGGCTGGCCAAAGGGACAAGGTTTTCTTGCACGTTGAATAGTTTTCCTCTCACGTGTACCTGCTGACCTGCTTTCATCCCTGGCCGCACCCAGATTTTGATTTGTTAATAATTCAACTCAAAGTCTTATCTACATTTCACAACAACAACCGTGTTCTCAAGCCAAAAAAAAGAGACAGGTTAAACAGTTTCTGTGAACCATAAACGCTATCAGGTGAAGCCATGAGGAAATAAGCCAAGTGTAGCATTATGTTTGCGAAACACACGTGACTATGACACAGAAGAATGAGGGGAAACACACCATAACATTATCTCATCATTTACCATAACAGATCATATTATCCGTCTCTGTTGAATTACTAGTTTACACATGTAAACACTTCACGTGTTGTGTGTCAGTGTAGTGTTACATTAACTACTGTTAACTAAAAAACAAAACTGCTGGCGTCTGGGTGAAAACCTAATTGTGATCTTGGTTTATAACAAACTCAGTTAATAAACAAACATGCCTCAGTTTTAAAAGCCAGAATGATATAATAGAATTCAGACAGTTAAATAAGTTCTCAGTTTTGTCAAAACCTGCAGACTCCTGTGTAAATATTTTAAAATAAATAATGTGCCTCATAATCTTTAAGCAAAATAACTTCCCCCTCCCTCTTGCAGCTCATCTCTTCTCTGATGATGAGCTTACTGGCGCGAGGGCGGGACAACCCTTCACTCACATGACCAATCAATCAATCAATCAATCGATTCCCAATGGACAATCAAGTCCTGCCCTAGATTGTTTCTTGTTAGAGAAACCGTTTCATTCGGATACATGTCACAATAGGGGAAAGAAGTATTTAAACTTCCAATTCATGCAAACATTAAAAAAAAAAAAAGAAAAAAAAAAAAAAAGAAAAAAAAAGAAAACGTCCTGTGTAAAGTGCACTAAACGTATAGCCTAAACACATGAACTCACTTCTATCACAGTAGACGGACTGCATTGTTAAAGAGAGATTGTCATGAAATGTTACAATAGATTCCCATCAAATTGCGGGAAAAGGGAAAAATCACCCACAGTTTTTAAACACAAGATTCAGAGACAACATTCAAGATTTTGTATGTACGGTGATTCCATTATGCAGTGTGCTTTCTTTGTAAAGACAGGGGCACCACTGATTATAGCTGTAGATTATCTAATAAGTTATTGTTTGTCTCACAACTACCAAACAAAGGTGTGGCAACATTACGATACTAAACCAAAAATCCATTTTCTCCATATTTTAAACATATTACTGCTTTTGTTTATGGATATTTGCATATGTATCAACGTATCAACGTGAGGTCAAACAACCTCACAATAAAGCCTGGTAACCTCATTTCACTCCAGAGAGCAGAAAGGGAGAGGGAAAGACCTTGAGGTTATATTAATGGCTTCCGTCCGGCTCTGCCCAACAGTCAGAGGTGTCGGCTTACATGGCCAGCCCTCGTTTACAAGCCAAACAGCTTCCTCCGCCCTTAATTCAAACACCTGAGGGAGGGACACGGCTTAAGCCGTCCCCATGTGACAGCGAGTTCACATGCACCGAGAAGAAACGTGTTACTGTAACACCTTGTCGGAGGCCAGAACGGTTATGTAAAGACTTGACGGCTTCGAACACTGCCAAGGGCACTGCAGGGAGGGGCAGTGGGAATAGAGGTGCTATGTGTGTCGGGATGGGGGTTGGGAAGCAGGAATGCATCAGGTGTTGTAGAGACGGCATTTTCACACTGGGCCATGCATGCAACTGTTACTTTGGGGGTTTTAACTTTTTAAGGAAAGCAGGAAAGTTTCTAATTAGATCTGAAACGTATAAGAAATACATATAATGTATATTAGTGCTGTAAATGTTAACGCAATTTCCATTTTTTTCCATTTTAACGTGTTCATCCTTAGGCTAGCATTAGAATATATGATCTGATATGATGTTCGGTTACACACACACGACACACACACACACACGACACCCACGACACACAGAAAGTGCCTTAAACAAACAATGACACAAAGAATTATGCCAAAATGTCCGTTTGGTTGAGGAGTATCCTCCTGAGAGCAGTCTTGAGTTAAATAACATCTTAAATAAACATAAATAGTTGTGAGAAAATAGGACGCGTGACAGCGCATCAGATCCGCGCCATGTTCGGTCTGTTTGTCATTAATGTTAATCAAAGAACAAAGGTAAGAGAAAATTACTCACTGCTCTTGACTAAACAACTGTTGTAGGTTTAATAAGGATTAATATAAATTTAATTTCAAATTTATGCAGTGCAAACTGTTTAAAGGTCCCGTTCTTTGCGTTTTTTCGAAGCTTTGATTATGTTTACAGTGTGCAATATAACATGAGTTCATGTTTCGCGTGTAGTATTTTTCGCACAATTTACTTATCTGTACAGCGCTGTTTCCTCTGTCCTAAAAACGGCCTGATGATTTCCTTGTTCTATGAAGTCCCTCCTTCAGAAACACGTAACGAGTTCTGATTGGGCCAGTGCTTCCCGTGTTGTGATTGGACAGCAGCTTAGCGCACTTTGCCCGGAAAGGTCCCGCCTCTTACCATAACGGGGAGATGCAAGCGCTGAATGCAAGAATAGAGAGCAACGAGACAACGCCCCCTATTTTGCGTGCTCTTGTGGGTGGAGGGTTAGTCAACAAACGGTTCTAGTGACGTCATTCCTGCAAGGAAGTGCAGCGGTGTAGTCCAAACCGGCCGTTCGCTGTAGGCTTTGAAAGGGAACTTCTGTTAAATAAAATATCTCGCTTGGCATTGAACTTTGAGCTTTATAATTTTAAAGGTATTATATATGCTCCAACAGCAACATTTCACACTAACTAAAATTTGAAAGATGGAATCGCGAAGAACGGGACCTTTAATAACTTAAAAGCAGCCTATATCTCTGGTAAGGGCACTGATAAACATTTATTATGGGATTATGTTAGAATTGCTTTAAGCTTACTTTATTCAAAAGTAGCTTTTTAAGCCTATTAAATGTTTTTTAAAAAAAAAAGTATAGCTTTCAATTACACTGCAATAGTGAATGGCTATAATTAATGCTTAAAACTGGGGGGGGGGTCAATTTTATAGAGACATCAGTATTAGTATCAGTTATACTGGCATTCATTCATAAAAAAAGATGCCTTTACAACTATTTAAAATATGCTGTCTATGTTTTTGCTACATTAATTTAGAGATTAACTGTGAAAGTATTACATTAAAAACATAAAAATGTTAGTGTATTTAAGTGTGAATAATCACAGAACATTTTTGTGATTAATCGAGTACATTTTTGGCAGCACTTGGAACATGTCATACGCAAATGGGGAAGTATTAAGTTTGAAATCAAATTTAAGATTTTTGCTATAAATTACAGATATGGAATCTACAGAGTAATTCTCATTTTTCTCTGTTATTTTCCTTTATTTCCAGAATCAATCATAGGCTCGTTGTTACGTACTAGAGCACGTACGCACATGCGCACTTTAAATCTCTTAAACTAAAAGAGGGAAATGACATTTGTATGTATTCGAATTAAAAGATAGATTGTACTGTATGCCAGCTTGCTTATTTTCTTCAAGATAAGTATTAATTAAGTCCACAGGTCATGCAAACAACAAACTTTGCTTCTAACCACAGGTCGAGAGCTGTTGTTCCAGTCACTCAACTGTGCGATGCTGTTTGCGAATGTTTGTTGGAAGATGGTTAGGGGAAACACTGACTTGTTGAACTATGTTGATAACGACATAATTTTCGATTAAAGTTGGCCAACAATGCTTTTGGGAAGTGCACCCCTGGTCTAATGAATCACGTTTTCTTTCACGTCACGTTGATGGCCGGATGTGTATGCGTCGCTTACCTGGGGAACACATGGTACCAGGATGCACTATGGGAAGAAGGCAAGTCAACATATCATATTTATTTAAATTGTCCATTTTTTGAGTGGTGGTTACATTGATTGCAACTGAGGATTAAGACTAAGAGGGAGAAAAAGAAATGGAAATCTGGAAGATACTAAATAAAGGTGATTATTTGTTTTATGTCTGTCCAGACCGGCATGAGCAGCAGGAGATGTGACTCATTTGGTGGATGCAAATTACAGAGACTGCATCATCCCACAAGGGAGATTCCATTTATTTTTGTACTGTGTGGAAACAATAGTACATTGGGAACAAATGTAGCATTTTATTCCCAATCATGTGGTTAGCAGAGGAACAAGGTTGCTTAGTTAGGTCAGACAAATCTACGCAGACAAGACAAGTAACTACATGACATTTTGACCGTGACCTACATAATTAAATACCACGCACTATACTCACTTCAACTAAAAATAAAACACTTAACATCTCAAGCATGATTCATGTGAAGAAAAAAATCTAACCGAAATGGATTTAGAGTAGCTTCGTCTTATTCCATTTCAAATAAATACTCTGTTATCACCGTTTCCCTAAATATTAGGCAGCAAAAACTTTGGCCCCACTTTATATTGGGTGGCCTTATTTACTATGTACTTACATCAAAAATAAAGTACAATGTTCTAATTGTGTTTATATTGTATTGCAAAACTCTTTGCTGATATTAAGGTTGGATACGGGTAACGTTAGAGACAGGGGTGGGGGGGTGGATAAGAGTAGGTTAGGTGTAAGGGAAGTGTCAGTGTGATTATAAATGTAACTACAGAAATTAGAGATGTAATTACCTGCAGGTATTACAGTGTAAAAACATGTACACAGTAAGTGCATTGTATCAAATTATTAATTAAAATGTTAGTACATAGTTGTTAAGGCCACCTAATATAAAGTGGGTCCAAAATTGTTTTAAAAATGGATAAGAAGAACTATTATTAACTGAACACCAAGTAACAAAATTAGCATATTAGAATTACTTTTGACCATAGTGTATTGTAAACATGCTTTTTAATCCAAATTTATTTACAAATCGAAGGCAAATCAATCAGGAGGTCAAATAAATCCCTGCAGGTAAGTCACGTTCACTGCTGAGAAACTAGGTTGAGATGACTAAAGCATTGATAAAAAAAAAAAAAAGCACAGAGTAAAGAAGAAGGTGTGCTGATGGAGAGAGGCAGATAAACAAGGGCCACCACGTGAAGGGAGAGTGTGTGCTGTCTTCAGGCCATGTGCTGCTAGCAAGCGTGTAAGTGAGAGAGCGGCCAGTGTAAGCAAATGACTCATCCTGAAGGAGCCCCTCCACACATGCTCATGGTAAACGAAAGCACGGAAAACACATTAAGCCATCATCCAAATGAGAGAATAGCAAGGATAGAAGTGGAAAGAAAACAAGAGTGTTTTTCAACCTCTTTTTTCCAAAGAGGGATAGAAATAGCATGCACACACAGCAGCTGAGCTCCAAAGCTATACGATGATCTGGGCACTAGGCGAAAGTTTAGCATGACCCTAAGATGTAGCAGCAATGCTAGTGAGGCTCCTTAATAAAAGTTGTGTTCATTGTTATAGCTTGTATTCACTTGTAAAAAGTAAGTCTGCTTATAAGTATCGCACTTATCGGCATGAAATTGAAATTGTGATAGTGTTTTTATTCTAACCTAGAAATCTAGACGCACCCTAGCGGCAGCAAATTTAATTTGCCCGCAAGTGTGGTCTAGCAACTCTCAATTCCTATCTGAGCTGTATTCCTCAGAATCTGGACGGCCCAATCACATCGTGTATAGAGTCGGCGGGCGGGGCCATAATGACGACGGCCGAGTTGTGTTTGCGTGCTTCTAGTAAACACAGAAACTGGCGAACGGCGGTCTTTCGAATCAGCTCTGCCCGCGCCTCCGGAAGACTTGGAGTTAAGCTTTTCTCTGAGAAAAGAACAAAGAGCGGCACTGAAGTCATTCTTAAAAAGGGAAGATGTGTTCGTAGTTTAGCCGACCGGATATGGCGAATGTTTAATCAGTCAGCGAGCTCTGCTTCACCTTCGTTGCTCTGGTTGGTGTAGTGCTATCCTATCGCGTGCAGAGGGAGTTTGAAAGACAACCGTTTATCCCGCCCCTCGGATTGAGCCCTGTCTATGGTGAGTTTCCAGACCAAACATCTTGATGTGGGTCTGGCTTGTCAGGCTAGTTTTATTCCATATTATGAAATAAATCCGAGTGAAACGACTTCTCAAACAAGAGAAAATGCAAGCCGGGACATGATACTGTCCATGGGGAATTAATCAGCTGGTTGGATGGTTGTTTGTTATTGGTGGATCCCATGTGAGTGAAAGGTCGTCTCGTCCTCAGGACAGAAAACACGTCATCAGAGAATAGATGTTAGAGGGAAGGGAAGTTATTTTATTATTTTTAGTAGTTTTTTAAGTTATTTTATTCTTTTAAAAAAAAGATTTCACCCACTCACTCATATATAAGTCACAAAGGCGAAGAAAAGACTATCGCAATTTGCGTTTCTTGCCAACTTAAAGGCATCTTTTGACTAAACTTCCTTTTTAATCTGTTTGGTAAATTGCATTGATTTTGCATACGCATCTTGTTGTAGGGGAATATTTGCCTGTTACTCCAAACAGAACAGCTCAAGCTCAGCAGGAGATCATTGGCTGGCCTTTGTTTCATCATTCGAGAGATTCAGAGGACTTTAAATCTGACAAGACATCTCAAGGACATATATCCTGTCTTTCAGCCATCGAATTGTTGATTTGGCGGCGTATCTTCATCTTGAAATATGAGCCATATTCCCATTTTAACTTCCTTGCTGCAGGTTTTACTTTTGCTACTAATTTGTATCATCCATCTTCCCCTCTATGCTGACAAGAGCTTCAGACCCAGTGGATAAAAATAAAAAAAACTCCCACAACCGGGAGCAAACCCTATATATTTGGTTTTCATCAGAACTGCAGCTGTTTACATTAGCCAAAATGCTAATCTGATTACAGCAACTTTTGCAACATTGGCAAGTACAATTGATTACAGAGGTCAGTAACATTGTTGAGCACCACTGGCACGTGACAGTGTAAACACCGGCACATGAGCAACAAGACTGAGAGGATATTATGTTGATATACATTATATCCTGATAATGTAATATAAGTCACAACATAAAATCAGAATCAGAATGAGCATAATTGGCCCTTCAATATTGAAGAGTGTCACTTTAATGCACTATAAATATAGACAATATATGTTAAAGCTGTCAATAGTTTAAAAAAATTATAATCAGGATTATTCGCATTTATCGCAAAATTAAGCATACACCATTAATCTTACTGACCATGATAATGTTGTCATTATTCGCTATATCCAGCAAAATAAACCATTAGATAGACAACACTTTTCTGCAAGCTTTTATTCCAAGGTACATTTATGTCATATATATGAGAAATCAATGTTAAGCGGTCTCATTTTCCAGAGCTGTAATTATAAGGGATGTAACGTTAAAAACAAAACTGTCAGTTCGGTAAGCATCTTGGTTTTGAAGTCACTGTTCGGTACAGGTTCTTATTGCTTTTTATTTATTTTTATTAAACAGTGGTTTACTGAACAAATTGTGTCTGTCCTTAAATGAATCCAATTATAAAAGTTTCTTCAAGATAATGCTGTAAACTATATTGGGAGCCCTTACTTGCACATTACTATAATATTAAATACACTATTAGCCAGCTAATAATAAGTGCAGCTATTTATTTTTTAGATAATCAATACTTAAATAACACATCGTATGCAAACATGTAAACTTCACATAAGGCATTATTTTCATTAACTTCTAAAATATATACATTTATGTTTTTACTCCAATCTGTTGTTGAAATATAAACATTTATACACAGTGGGTGCCATTTTCATGACAAATTAATTTAAACATATATTAAATAATCAAGACATTACTAACATGTTAAGTAGAATATAATTATTTAGGCTAATTTAGTGCATATATTTAGTGAAAGAGTTAATTTCTCTAGTGAACTAACATCTGTCTGACTACTGAGGTAAGTCTCTTCTGAGACTTCTGTTTTACTGACGTCTTTCCGCCGTTGAAACACTGATTGAGTGATTACACAGCATATAATTTGTGTTGTAATGTAAAATGTTAACTGCTAAATATTGCATTCTGTACTGTTAAATTCCTCAAAAATTCCTGTTAAATGCTATGGTGCAAAAGTATTTAATGAGACATGTAGGTGTGTTTCTATGTAACAGCATGACTAAGTGTATGCGTGTGTGCGCTTGCACGTACACTTCCTTAAACGCATTCATGCAGCCACGTGTTTGTGTCTGCGCGTGCTTCATTATGAAAAGCAATTGCTTTCTCAAAATGGAAAGTGTTTCAGGTAAGAAATCAAAACGTAGATTACAGGAAAAGTTTGAGATTTGAAATTAATATCTGACATTCTATCAAAGCTCAAGTCTCTCAAAGTCAGATAAAGTCAATATGAAAATCTTTATGACCATCTTAAAACCACCATATTCCCTTGAAATATTTAGGGGCCAAGCACCGAAGGTGCGGAGGCACCTATTGAAACCGTTGTCGCACTTTCTTCTTCCGCCATGGAGGTCTATGGCAGCCCAGTGTCGACAAAAAGTTATGGAATTCAAGTTGATTCGTCAAATCGTTTCCGTTAAATGCGCAAACAAATTTCACGTAGCGCTTGCGAAAACAGACGTATGGCTGTATCTCCGCAACGCTTTATCGTATTCAGACCAAACTTGTTACATGTCAGCACAAGCATGTCTTGAGGCAACCTGCCGCGCTTCGGTGCAGCACCACCTACTGGCCCGGAGATAGGAAATGGCTATTTTTGCTTTTTTTTTTGCTGAACCATTTGTCCAAAAATCACAAAAGTGGTCTCGTCAGATTCAAGACGTCATGCCGAGTCGACTGATATCCAATTTTACCATGTCGGCCATTTTGGCTGTCGCCCATCTTGAATTATGTGCCAAAATGCTGCATTTTATGAACGCATGAATGGATCGTTATGGGTCATCATCACGATGCCCTGAAGTAGCCTGAGAAGTTTCAAAACAGCACCCCCTAGTGAAGTTTTTTTTTTAAAAAGGGCTTATAACTTTGGGTGTGGTTGACTTATTTTCACGGGACTCATCTCTTTAGACTCCTGAATCGTTGCCGAGTCCAACGATACCACACTTGCCAGGTTTCGGCGTATGGTTTGTGCACCGTTGTAATTTAGCGCAGAGTCCTGCACGGGTCCATTTTTGGAGACCCGCCCCCGCCCGTACCCGCAAGGTTTAGCACCAGATCCGACCCGTGAAAATATCAAAATTAAATCCGCACCCGCCCAGACCCGTTAATATTTGGCCCGTTACCCGACCCGTGCCCGCGATAAATCACACACGCTAAAACATTCAAATTAAAACATGCTTTATTTTTTATCCTACACCTCTCTCAACATCAACAGTGTCATGAATGGGCTAATGAAACAGGCAAAAGTGCCTTTAAAGACTCATTGTCAACAATTTCATATAGCTACTCCACTCACCAACTTTACTTTTACTTCATCCATTGCTACTCCTGCAACGCTCGCTCCATCTGCGCTACGAGAGGCATCAACAAAAGTTTCAATGTCGCAGTGGTGGTGACGTGATGGGTCAAATGGCATATCGTTGTTGCGTGTGTGTGTAATGGTAATTCGGACATAGAAATTGTAATAGCCTACAATGTGTTCGATGGGGGAAGAAGGAGGCGGGAACCGGCGAACATTTAAAAGACTTTAACCAAACAAAACGAAAGTAACGTGGGCAGCCCTCATGGACATCTGCCAAGCGCACACACATAAAACGTAAACGCAACTCAAAGTCAAATCCAGGTCTGGTGATCTCTCGTCCTTATATGCTTCCGAGCTCCCTCAGAGGACTCGAGACCGGTTTGGCTCGCAGGTGACGCTCATTCACAATCACGCCCTGGTCTCGCTCGCTCGCTCCCTCGTTCACTTTGCCACAGAAATATTGCACATATTTTTCATCCGGCCATCCGCGCTACTACCCGCCCGCACAGAGTTAATTATCCGCCCGCATCCCCGCCCGTGAATTTTATAAATGTCGCAATCCACCCGTTTTAGCCACTTTTATGCGGGTACCCCTGTTGCAGGTCTCTGATTTAGCGCTTTAAGAAAATTAGTTCCGATCGAGACGAAACCAGCGTCAGAAGTTCGGAAACATAGGTCGCTAAACACAGTCATGTGGACAAATCTCAAAATTTTGATAGTAAGGGGTAGTAAAATCCAATCAAAGTCAGGCGTCAGGCTGAAACCCTATTGGAACTGTTCATTTCCCCATAATGCATCATTTTCCAGGTAAAACTGCTCGGGCAGACCAAACCGTAAGTCGTAGAGACTTGAAACTTTCAGGGCTGGTAGTACTCACAACAACTGCAGACGTCACCAAAGCCCGCCCCAATCGGCCTGACGGGGGCGCTACAGCAATCAAAATTACGAAACGGCGACCAAAAGTATGAAACGGCTCATAACTCCTCAACCGTAAGGCGTAGCCTCGAGTGTCTTATATCGCTGGAATCCCTTCGGGCGGCAATTTCGAGATATTTTAGGTTTTTTGTAAAACCTACTTTTGCAAATTACTCCCAGCTTATTTGACTGATCGGAACCAAGCCACTGCAGAAATGTTCTCTGGAGAGAGACTATCAATAATTATCAAAAAAAAAAAAAAAAAACATTTTGATTCATGATCGCTAAGGGGAGCCAAAATGTTTGATGTGACCGGGACCTTATTTAATAAAAAGGCTATAACTTGTGAACAGAACGAGATATTTCCACCAAATTAAGGTCACATGTGAGTGAGATCAGTGAGATGAAAATCGCAAAAAAAATCGCAACGATTGATCACTTGGTGGCACTATAAGAGGGGAAAAACACATGAAACTGGCAATATACGCCAGTGTCCTCATAGACTATGATGGAGCCCAGGATAAAGACAATGAATGCCCATTTTCATCTGACTAATGTTTGGGACATTAGTCAGATGAAAATGGGCATTCATTGTCTTTGTTCGTTTTGACGAGAACGAGCCTGTAATGAGCAATGCGCAGCGAAGCGGACTGGTGAGGCTCATGATAAAACTACATTTAGTTTTGTTTTCTCCACAGCGACTGTACAGCCGAATAACATTTTGTTGCAATATTTTCATGTTTAACACTTTGAAGCTGCTTTGAAACAATCATCATTGTAAAAGCGCTATAGGCTATAAATAAAGTTGTCTTGACTCCGCTCAATAATCCACGAGTGCGCGCTCATGAACCGCTCACCGGTAAACTGATGTTTGCTCAAATCCAGCTCAGACATTTATCTGTAGCTTACTTTGTTGTTGCCATTAAACAATGTGTTTTTTCCTTCATATTTATGTTTAAATATTATAATATTATTTTTACATTTCATCTGATTATGATGAGTGAAAAGATGCAAGTGGGTCAGAAATGATTTTGGTGGTTATATTTAGTTTAATATTGTTGTGGCAAATTCTAAGTTCTAACTTGTCTCTAATTCTTTAAAGAAAAATCTATCAGAGTCGAAGTTCCAGGTCTCAGAAGAATTAACTTTATTGCCGGGATAACAACAAAGTGAGATGCAGCTGTTCATCTGACCATCTCATCCTCAGCTCACACTTTTATACAGTTCTAGCTCAAGGTTCCATGGCAGGTGCCTTTACTCCCTACACTTTTACTACAGTTGTTCTATTCATAAACTTATCTAGTCTTCTTTGTAATGGTGGCCGACTGCCACTAGTTTCTCTTTCTCATCCATTAGGCACCATTCTTTTTACAGTCAACTCATGGTTTTTCCACAATTATATAAATACAATGTATCATATTTGTCTGTGGGCCTTCCCCGCCTTCCCAGTACATGACAGTTTCCCAGCGCTTCTCACCCATTCTCCCTTGAAACTAATGTAACAACTCCTGTTTCTCACACTTTGATGTTTCTTACAAGCGGCAGACCATGGTTTCTTGGTGCCCAGCTGAGGCCAGCTTATACTGCAGCTAAGGCCTAGTGAGGCCTACTAAGGCCTAATAAAAATGAATTTCTTCTACAATATTAAGTTTTGTTTTGTAGAAAGCATTTATTTCGTTTTGTTTAAATTGTATCTTAATTT
Source organism: Pseudorasbora parva (assembly GCF_024679245.1). Classification (NCBI taxonomy): domain Eukaryota; kingdom Metazoa; phylum Chordata; class Actinopteri; order Cypriniformes; family Gobionidae; genus Pseudorasbora; species Pseudorasbora parva. Next base: position 46,384,312 of record NC_090173.1, on the reverse strand, counting down.
TAAAAAAGGTTTCTTAGAACATTCCCTGGATTTAATAAATAAAAAGCAAATAGCAGACTATAATCGTGAGATGAAGTCCTGGGAGTGATCGCTTTCATTGCTCATGAACTGGAGCGCACGTCTCATAAATAAACCGAAAATCAGCAGCCTATACTTGCCCTCACAGACATGAGAAATATGCGTATAGAAAGCTTGAAATGTCCACTTTTAAACGAAATGATTTGAAGATATTTAATTAAGCAAAGTGCAGTGTTAACGCGAGCAGCTCTTGACACAGAGCGTTTCTGTTTATAATGCTGCGCTCCATCACTGCTCGAGCTGTGAGTTTAACAAGCATTTTTACACTAATCCTGACTTGTGCAACTTTGTAGCCTACACATTTGTTTCTTAGTTGTTGTATTAGTTCTTACTTTGCTAAATATGTATATATAGTTTCTGATTATAGCATAGCTTTCTGCCCACCCAATTAGACTAGTAAAGTAGGCTAATGATAAAAAAAAAAAAAAAAAAAAAAACGCTTGATCACGGGCCCGGCCCTACCCGACCCGAGGATAGTGCAGGGAAATCTCAGACCGACCCGGCCCGCGGGTCGGTTCGGGTCAGGTTCGGGCAGAGAATCTAAACTCTATCCTGAGGTCCCAAAAAGTAAAAAATACAAAACTACATTAAAGCTGCAAGAGGAATGAAAGGGTCCTCGCAACTGTGCCACCACTACCTTGTGGTTGTAGGAACACAGATCACGGTGGGCAATATGCATTTAAGTATATAAAAATAGGAGGATATCAATCATTTGTATTTGCCAAACTTCCTGCTACTGGGCTGTACTCTGATCAGAGGGTGGACCTGTGCCAGGACATGACCAATGCATCCCTGAAATGTCAGAAGAGAGTGTGTCAAATAAACTCTGACCTGTAAATGCAGAGTCGAAAAGACATCCTTATAAACCTGTCTCCGGCATGACAACTCCAATCTATCAAATAATCTTACGAATATCTATTTACCTAATATGACTTCTGAACTGTAATGTTGCCAGTTTAAAAGGTAAAAAATATTCATACACTGTTATACGCAAAATAATAATTATACACTGTTTGTTTGTCGTCCAGAGGAGAACTGGCACCCCGACTGAGCCTGGTTTCTCCCAAGATTTTTTCTCCTGAAGGAATTTTGGTTCCTTGCCACCATTGTCTTTGGCTTGGCTTGCTCAGTTGGGGACACCAAAATTTCAACTATATTACCGATCTGCCCGCATTGACACTACATGATAATTGAAATTAGCTGGATAACATCACCGTTTTCAACAGAGCAGTACAAAATCTGTTGCATTATTTTCCTGTTAACACTGTGAAGCTGCTTTGAAACTGGACTTGTTAAAAGCGCTATATAAATAAAGGCCACTTGACTTGACCAGCTAGTGGCACTATGAATAACTAAAATTTTGCCGAAACATCAGACTTTGTCAGGATACCACGGACACGACGTTCAACAAAACTCAAGATCTTTGAAATTTAACATCACTAAGGCTATTACCTATTAGACTGACCAAATATGATGTTGTTTTGGTTCAATCTTAATGAGCAGTTAATCACAGTTTACTCTTGCCCACAGGTGACAATATAACTGACATAATATGTATATTGACATGTAAACCACCATCAGTGCTCGGGCCCTTATTAAATCAACAACAATAAAATGAAACATACATATCCCATTAAATGTCCCTTCCTTTTAAAACTCATTTTACTTCTTAAAATATGTAATATCTAATAGTAGTTCATTACATATTTTCATTCTGATCAAGATGAAACCAGCATTAGAAGTTCAGAAACATAGGTCGATAGCTATACACTAATGCCCAAATATTGATAGTAAGGGGTAGTAAAATCCAATCAAAGTCAGGTGTCAGTCCTTTTTACGTGTTTTTTCATACAACTGTTTATAACTCCAAAACAAAATGAGATATTTTCACCAAACTCGACACATATGTATGGGCTCACTCTGAGGACATATAAAAAAATGGTGGGATTCTGCCTCTTGGTGGCGCTATAATAAAACAAAACATGAAATTCCCATTGACTTCAATGCAGTATTAGGGTATAAAATGCTTATGCTATACTTTACGAATGAATTAGTGTATAATTACAAAACTCAGTATGTGTCTACTTCTCCCTACCCTGAAGGTACTCAACAAGTTTTTGGGCAGCGCCACCTTGTGGTCAAAACTTCTAATAAAGTGTACAAAAATGCTAATAACTTTTTATTCAATTAATGTATTGTAATGAGACTGGTCATAATACATTCATTGGCTCCTGCCGAGAACATAGATACCAATTTTGTCCATATTTAACGAACCTCTCTGCCCTTTATCTTGTTATTAGTTAAAAACATACTTTTTCAAACTCATCCTAGACCGTTTGTCCAATTTCGACCAAAATGTAATTGTATCGTCTTCAGACCATGTGAACAAATAATTATGGATTTTGTGTTGATAGACAAAACAGTTGTCATATACCACAACAACACAGTTGACCTATGATGCAAAAAAATACTCTTGAGACTATCTCTGCAATGGTTTGACATAACACCAAACTTTGCATGTGTCATTGCCACCTCAGTCTGACTACACTACATCAGTTTCGTAATAGTGCCACCTATTGGTTGAAAGTGATAAACCATTAAATCATTATTATTGACTGTATTTAAAATTGTACTGCTATTTTGCCTAAATCAACTAATAGGTCCTTAATGGCTCATTATTGCAGTTGGTTTGAGACTTCTAGCCATGCTGGCATTTCTTGTCTTCTTTGCGCTTGGCCCTGATAATGGCTGCTTGCAGCTATGTTTTTCTTTATAGTTCCTTTCCGAACAGTTCCAGAAATGAGGTGGTAAATCAAACATGGATTAAAATGAAGTCAATCCCTTCTATTCTGAATGATAATTATGACAAACAGTCAATAAAAATGAGTTAAAATTATTTTGAATGGTCACAAACAATGTTTTTAGTTATTTAATTATATTTTGTCCTCCCAAAAACCTAATACAAATAATCAACAGTTTGTGGTCAGTCATTAAAAAAAAAAAACATTCTAGACATTTATAATATTACAAAAGATTTTGATTTCAAATAAATGTGGTTCTTTTGAGTTTTATATTCATCAAAAAATCCTGAAAAAAATAAGTTTTTATGGTTTCCACAAAATATTTTCAGAATAAAAACTGTTTTCAACACTGATAATCAGAAATGTGTCTTGAGCAGCAAATCATCATATCAGAATTTCAGATTTCTGAAGGATCATGTGACTGCGTAATGATGCTGGAAATTCAGCTTTGACATCACATTAATAAATTGCACAGTATATTCAAATAGAAAAGTTATTTGTAATTGTAATAATATTTCATAATATTATATATTTTAGTAATTTAGTATTATAATTTTTGATTCAATAAATACAGCCTTGGTGAGCATTAGAGACTTCTTTTAAAAGCCTTTTTTTTTTGACCCCATCACTTTTGAACAGCAGTGTTGTAGTCACATCCTTCAACTGTGTGGTTATTTACAACACCTTTTGTTAAACCGATAGTTTAAATGAGTTTACACATCAGTAATGACAATCAAAATATTATGTTTAGATTGTAACTTGTGATACTGAAGCGTAGTTAATTTAACACCCTGTCTACACTGCACATTAAAGCTAGAACACCCTCATGTTGATCATTCTAGTTTTGTCACTTTGCACATTTTCAGTGTAGATGGTGTCAGGCGGCTGGGTCTGATTAATCGCAGAGCGCTCCGTATACACTGTCCGCTCCCACGCTGCGGCCTGCTGAGGGCCTGTCTGGGCCGGGCATGTTAAACTGACTCAGGACCTGCTCTTGTCTGGCTCAGGGCCTTAACTGAAAACCCCACAGACCTGCCAGAGAGTGAGTCAGGCTTTTCCACCACCCAAACACACTGAACATGATGGAATGCAGCTCTACTCTATGTATCTTTATGTTCGACACTTTGACATTCTTTCTTTGGTTTAAAAGCAATCTCCTCACCTCTGCCATAAAACTGCTAAATTTCACTGACACAAGACATTATTTCAGCACAAAGTGAGCAGCACACGTGTCAATATAGAGAGCAACCTAGATCAAAATTTCACATAACTTGATGATGGTAACAAGTTTCTAATATGGTTGTGCTTTTTCTACCATCTAGTGGCCAAAATGCTAAATTTCATTTACAATACTTTTCAAAGACTTAAAGAGCACAGTTTTTTGTTTGTGTTCCTTTCAAATATTATGTTTATTCTGTTGTTTTATGTCAACGTATAACAGGTACACTAAACACTTTGCACTGGAACGATACCACCATAAAAAAAATAATATTATTATGTAATATTTTTCAGGTTTATTTAAATAAATAATTGACCCAGTTACATTTGATACTGACAGTCATTTCACTCAGCCAGTCACCTGTCGCCACCTGTTGACTTGATGGTGAAACTGCAGAAAGAGTCGCTTCAAATGGAAGATGGCATTCCTGGTCAAATCAAATGCTAAATCAAATGCAACTAGAAAAATCATTTATTTAGAAAGAGTAAGAAACCTGAACATGTTCATTTTATGGTGGAAAGTGCAAAGTGACATAAAACATCACTTTGAGTCTGTCACACATTGAAATTTCTTAGATTTTTGCATAACTATGGGAAACCCTTTCTGCAACTAAGGATTAAAAATCCAACATTTACATCCATCTCACTCACCTTCACTTCACTCGTCAATCCTGCCTTTTTCCATCCTCCTCCACTGTCTTTATTTGACCTGACAGCGTTCAAACAAATACATAGATAGCACTATCATTTGACCGTTCCTTAAAAACTAGCAAGGTCTGTAAGCACTAATATGTGTTTTACTACTTACATTTGTCTTTGGCACTTTAACCATGAAAAGCCTGACGTGTCCATCATTCACTTTAACCTAAAATACTCGCTCCTCCTAACTGACTAATTATACGTCCACGCTACGCTCGAGATGACTTAACAAGCTTTCAATAAACAACTAGTAAACGACATATGGTTTTGCTGCAATTTATTATAATAAATGACTGATTCTCATCTCGCTAATTCGCTTTGAAAAATGCTTCGAGACATTCAAACGGAGCAGTGAACGCCACGAGAGCTTTCAGTCAGGCAGGCCCTTGTCAATCACTAGAGATCACGTGGTAATCAATCACGTCTTACACCCACCGGCTTGCTGTTTTTTTTTTTTTTTTTTGGTTGTTGTTGTTGTTGTTGTTGTTTTGTATAGCATTTTTTGTTTGACATTTTGTCTGTTTTCTAAAACTTGGAAACAAATGTAATCACTGCACTTCTTGGCATAAGCAGCCCTTAAGCCACACATAAAAAAGTCATGCTTTGGTTAATCGTATGCTAATTATTATAACATTTAAGTCATAATTATAACAAAAACAATCTAAATTATGATATAAAAGGCATGTTTACAAAAAAGTCCAAATTATAAGTCATAATTACTCGAAATTGACATAAAATCCGAAATTATGAGGTGAATTTTTAAGTTCAACATCATACATTAAATTTTTATATTTCATTATTTCGACTTAGCACTTTATTTTTCGCTCATAATTTGACTTTTTTGTTTTAAAAATTACGATTATGATTTACCGAAGCATGCAAATATGAGTGATTATTGATATTAGATTCTTTTTGGGTATATCTAGTAGGGCTAGCATGCTAACTGACTAAAACTTGACCGCTACACTGTAAAAAATTATTTAGAAAAAAAGTTACCTGGTTGCCTTAAAATTTTGAGTTAATACAATAAACATTTTTTGAGATTCAACAACCTTTATTAAAATATTATTCAAAGATTTTGTAAGCATATTGGATAATTGTGTGTGTTTTATTTCTGATGACGCAGTGAAACATGCCAAATAGTGCTATTTTCATGATTTATCAAATTTTTTATGTGGTTCAGATACAAAAATATTTTGACTTTCTATTTATTAAACAAATTTCCTTCATTGTATCAACAATATTTTTTAATTTCAATAAACTCAAAATTTAAGGCAACCAGGTTACTTACTTTTATAAGTTAAACCAACAAAAAACAACACATTTTTGTACAGTGTATATTTGAGATGTAAATAAGTATGAGTATTAGTCTAGAAATGAGAAATCACAAGAGGTTTTTAAAACAAGTTACTAGGAGGTTAAAGCTAGAACATTTTAAGTCCACGGGCCAAAATTACGGGTTCAGAATCACTGAAAATGTCAAACTGCGTTAGAAACCCAACACTTTCAGGTTTCTGCTTAATAATTTGTTACATTTATATAGTGCTTTTTCTGGGTCCACAAAGTGCTTTACATTTTGAAGGGGGGAATCCTCAACCACCACCAATGTGCAGCATCCACATGGACAATGCGACGGCAGCCATATTGCACCAGAACACCCACCGCACACCAGCGGATTGGTGGAGAGGAGGCCGAGCGATTAAGCCAATCAGGATAGGGGGATGATTAGGAGGAAGATGATAGATAGAGGCCAGTGGGCAAATTTGGCCAGGATGCCCGGGGTTACACCCCTACTCTTTTTCCAAAGGACATGCTGGGATTTTTAATGAGCACAGAGGGTCAGAACCTCAGATTAACGTCTCCAAAGGACAGTGATCTCTGACAGTATAGTGTCCCCATCACTATACTGGGGTGTTAGGATCCACACAGACCACAGAGGGAGCACCCCAAACTAATATTTGTAATTTATAGCTCATTATAAGGCTGTTTAGGTGCCTATCACCATACCAGTCCCATACCACAATGTTCAAGTGACTTTCTTGTGTGAGAAACCTTTAGGTTTATTTAGACACTCATGTTCACAATGATTCTCTTTACATAACAGCAAATACACATCAATCTGTGCATAACCGTCTGTCATCTGTTATTTACTTGGAGTTTTACAGAAATGATTCAAGTACATCAGTGAAATGTTGCAGCGTTCAGAATACAATGTGTGAAAAATAAAATTAAAATCACTATAATAAACATAAAATAATATAAAATAATACAATAAAATAACTGAAACAATGAAATTATTAAAATAACTATGATGTATATTGCATTATATATAAAATTTACAACATTAACATAAATATTGTAGAACTAAAATATCTAGATTTCAAATAGAGTGATATTATAATTTATTCTGTTAATTTTACTTAACAAGAGCTTGTATAAGTCTGTGAAAGTAGACTGATTGTGGAAAGTCAAGTTACTGAAATCTGTGCATTTAAAGGAGGATAATAAAATGTAGTGTAGAAATATATCAGCATAATGTTCACCAATGCATATTCCCAACCGCATATAATGATATATCAGAAATAATACAGCTCTTTTAAAAATGGATTCATCAAATGACATGTGAATTTTGTCACATGTA